>NC_081575.1:10998025-11005819 GCF_022355385.1 Mustela nigripes
CAGCCGCAGCAACATCTTCCTAGGAACAACGCCAAAGGCAAGGGAAGCAAGGGCAAAAATGAACTATTGGGATTTCATCAAGATCAAAAGCTTTTGCACAGCAAAGGAAACAGTTAACAAAATCCTCACATTAATTAAAAAAAAAACACACACAAATCTGAATTGAAAGCGTTTAAACGGTATAAGGATTCATAGAAGAAATCCATCTTGTCAATGAACAAGTGAAGTTACTCAGCCTAACAAGAATCAGAAATTAACATAACAAAGGCATATCACTTTAGGACCATTAAATATGTTACCACATATTGCTGGAGGGTGGTGGAAGCTAACATGTTATCTCATACATCTGCTGAGGGATATGTGATGTAGTAAAGGCATTTGGAATTCAATCTGGCAACATCTATTAAAATTAAGAATTCACATAAACTTAACTTAGCAATTCCATCTCTGAGGCCCTTTTCCATGGAAATGAAAGCACAAATGTATAATGATGAATATAAACAAAATGTATTATAAACACACACACACACACACACACACACACACACACACACACACACATTCAAATTAATTGTAACATTGTTTGTGGTGGCCAAAAATTTGGAATCAACTTGAATGTCTTCAATAGAGGAATGGTTTAATAAGTTATGTTTCATTCAAATCATCACACTTTACATATCCACTTTTAAAAGTGTGTTATGTCTATACCAGATGATGTGGGAAAACTTCTATGAAGTGTTTCTAAGCGAGAAGAACAAGATGTGGTAAAGAGTAAAATACTGCCCCTATACGTTTGTATGTATATGTATATGTATATAAGTTACATTGTCGTATGAACATGGAGAAAGATATGGAAAAGTGTACAGCAAGTTTTTAACACTGGTTATCCAGTGAAGGAGAGGGTGATGAAATGCAAAAGTTCTATAGAATTAGTTTTCTCAGCATTAAAAATATCTATAAAGTGACTTTACTTATGTAAATGCACACATAAGTGTTTAAATCAATGTAGAGCCACGTACAGAAAGATTGTTGCCCAAATTGTGCTAATTGCAGGGTGTTTTAAGCTTTAGGGATTATGAGTTCTTTTAAACTTTGTTCCTGATATTTGGAATTTTTAACAATAAAAATGTTAAATGATTTTAAGTTTAACATTTTCTAAAGCAAATATTACAGAGCAGATTAAGGAAATGATCCAGTATGTATAATATGACTTGATTGTTCACTCCTTCAGTCATTCATCAATGCACTGAGCAGTCATCATGATATTGTGTTAGCTGTGTTAGGGTGGCTGGAATTATAAAGATGGATGAAATATGCTCCTTGCCATTGTGAATTGTATATCAGGGGAGATAGATATGTAAATGAATAATTCTCATACAATATTACAATTACTTTAAAGTATTTGTAGGGCAACAGGAACGACTAACTCTGCTGGCATTGGTGGTGATGAGGCTTCAGAGGGGAATCATGATTTGAGCTTAGCCCTGAAGAGTGAGTAAGCTTTAATCACTTACCAGCCCAAGGTGGGGAGGGGAAAGCAATCCCTTCAAAGAAGGAAACAACATCGTGTCCTATTTCATTTCATCAAGGATGTGGAGGAAGCAGTAAACAGCATATGATTTTAGTCTTATGATGATAATGCACAAAGATGGGGAGATATCAGAGACCAAAAAGGAAAAAAAAAAAAGCATCATGGGAGCAAGGGAGTTTGGAAAGGTTCTGATCATGAAGTAATAAAATGAGAACCTTCTTTGAAAAATGCAAATAGATTTCTCTGAGGGAAGAAAAATTGAAAGCTGTAATTAATGGGAAGAAGCAACTGTCAAAGCAACCTGACTAAGCTCAGCAGGTTATATTTGCAGTTAGGAAAGAAATATGGTTGCTGTTCATTGAGGACCTTATGGAAGGAGGTTGGTGAGAAGAGGATAGGTATTGAAGTGTTGATTCATTAGGTAGGAAGAGGGAATGTTAGAGATCAGCCATTACCACCACTTCGTTATATAAATTAATCATAAGCCACATAAAGACATTTACTGTGATGTAACTGAAGGTACCAGAATGCGTCACCTTTGCGGGAAGGTGCCCCCAAATCCCATGTCTTCAGAAAATCAAACAGGGGTCAGTAGTCATGGGTTAGCAAAAGCTCACACAGACATGCTAGCTCTCAGGGAGTGTGGTGGGGGAGAGGAGCAAGAAGGAACACTTATTATTTATTTACATTACTGATAACAATAACAGAAGGCCTTTTATCAAGTGCTGATTATGGGTTTAATACAGAGTCCGGTGTTTCACATAAATTACCTCATCCAGAATGCCTCTAAGACATAAACACATATCATTATCACTTTACAGGTAAGGAAATTAAATCTTAGGTTAAGAAACTTACTCGAGGTCAAAAAGCTTTTAGGTGGTGAAGCTGTAAATGGAGGTAGGACTTCAAATCATATGCTCCAAATTGCTCTGCTCAACACCGAGTTGTATCTCCCTGCCCCCAGCTACAACCCTAATCCCAGCCACCATCATTTCACCCCTGTACTATTGCAGCAGGCTGTCACCTCTCTGGTCCTACACAGTCAGCTTCCAGTGAACTTGCTAAACTACATCACTTTCCTGTATCAGACCATCCAGGGGCTCTGCACTGCACATAAGACAAACTGCAAGTTCTCACCCTGCAAGACCCTGTTCCCTGTACAGCCTTATCTCTGCCAGACTCTCTGGTTTCAGTCATCACCTCCACTCTGCCCGTCTCTGTACTCCAGTCATACCACCTCTTTGCTATTCCTCAGGACATTGTTTTTGTTCTTATCTCACGGCATTGCTACTTTCTGTCCTTTGCACCAAAAACGCTCCTTTGAAGTCTTCACCCAGTTCACTCTAGCTCATCATTCACATCTCAAATCAATCATCAGCAACTCAGAGACTTCATGCCCTTGGCTGAAGCAGCTGTCCTCTGCCTCACACCAGCACCTTAACTACTTCTTCACCCCCACGTAAATGTAATTACTTGACAGCAAGAACTATTAGACTGATGTTCTTCATTGTAATCCCAAGACTGGAACAGTGTCTGATTCATACTAGGCACTCAAGACATATGTTTCCTGAAATACTGGTATCCTTCTTAAAGTGCCAAACCCACATGCCTAATCTCTCTATCTCCATCTATAGCATTAATTTTTTGTGGAGTATGTGAGCTTGTTGTTACCTTGCAGAAGTAAGATGTATACCCCCCAATCAAAATATGGTTTGAATTTCAAAACTAATGATGGCATACATAGACCAAGAGAGTACAAAAAGGATTATTATTCACATGAGTTATGCATCAAAAATAGAGTCAAACAAAAAATAGTAACTACATGAAGTGATGAATAATTAGATGGTTGTGATTATTTCACAATATATACATATCAAAACATTAAAGTTTACACCTTAAATATATACAATATTTGTTTGTCCATTTTACTTCAATAAACCTGAAAAAATGGAGTCATACTCTATTCCACATTATCCATGATGCTTGATGATAACAAAAATATTTCATCATATATTTAGCTTAATTTAGACTTGTTTATGTAAGCTATTATGGGATCTACAGCCATAATGCTCCATTCTGGACCGCTAAATGCTCCATCGAATATTTTGTTCAAGAGCTCAGCATTGTGTATTCTGAGAATTGAAATGAATTGTCACTATCAATGTGTGGAACTCCCAAGATGATAAGCAGTGCCATGGTGAGACCTTATATTGTGTCTTTAATATGTGTAGAGAAATAACTAACCTTGATTTATATTTTAGGTATTTGTGAGGTAAGAGATTCCCTGAGTTCTTTACCCCACATGAGGCAACCTTGGGTAAGGAATTGTTTGTACTGGCCAGACCAGATGGTCAAACCGTTGACAGTGGCTGAAAGATCTGTAGAAATGTGCAGAGGAAAATTGTTGGCAAAGACATCCAGTGCTAAGATGACTGCCTAAAGTTTTTCCAATTGAGCTAATCCTTGGGTCCTGTCCTTTATCAGAAACATCCTGATTAAGGGATGAAAAGAAGCAGCTCTAAAGCAAGCTCCATTAAGTGTAGCAGTGGTAATACCATTGGCTAAGTGAATGAACTCCCTTCGGTATTCACTCTGTTGGTCCTTGCTTCCCCAGTTATTCAAAGGTTCTAAGATAAGATGACCTCTTCTAGCACTATGGCATCTGGAAAAAGGTTTGAGCACTGTGGAAGTTACCCTCTCCTGTAGGTGGGTTATGCAGAAAGCCTAGTTCTGGCTCTATCCTGTGGCGAGGAGGCCTTACTAGCCATGCTGAGCTTGCACAGTGCTGCTTTCATGAGCTATGTCATAATGAGCAGCTGGATATAGAGAGTCACAGACTCAGGACCTGAGAAAGCCTGTATTTCTAGGAAAGTACAGTATGTGCCATACTAATGTCATATAGCATTGGGCAAAGGTGGGAAGTTCCTTATATCAGAAGTGCATGGGCAACTAATGGACATCATGGATGTTCTAGGGATTCTAAGAGATATGACAGAAGGTCTTTAAAGCCTCTTCAGTAAAAGGAGTCTCTGGGGCGGCCTAATAGGCGTGCCTGTTCCGAATCAATTTAGACAGATTCTAGAGCCTTTTATTATAGGGCATCTCATTCAAGGTGGGCCTATTTGCAAGTAACAGAACACATGGACTTAAATCAAATTTGTATTATGTGTAATGTTGCCTCCAGGATAAAAAAAATTGTCTAAAAGATTTTAGGCTTGTTTTAACAATGTGGGTACTAAGAAGGCTAAAAGCTGTTTTTTCACACTGTCTGGGCTAGAGAAGCCCTTTGCTTACCACTTAATTTTTAAGAACTTGGGTGGTAGGGCCTTGCACCATGTGTGGGAGTAATGGTCTTACTCTTTTGTGAGTTCCTTTGTGAATGTTTTTATGTCATATGAATCTCCTCAAAGGATGTCACCAGTGGGATGTAATACCTGTACATCTGGAAAAAGCTCGAAGTGGTTAAGATACTGCCTGCAGAGATTATATGAGATGGCAGGGATGGGAGAGCTACCCCACTGAGTACCCAGGCAAAGGTGTATTGTGACCCTTTAAAGGTGAAGGTTACCTACAGATGAGAGAATGCTGATATAGGCACTGAAGAGAACATGTTAGCCAAATACATTGCTGACTCTAAAGTATTTATTAGTTACTTATTGGATGGAATCAGTAATTTCAATATTATAGATGGAGTTTTAATGGGTGGGACCATGATATTAAGAGCATGAAAATTCACACTGAGGCACATTCATATTTTCCTGGTTTAAGAACAAAGTCAAATTTGACTGTTAAATGCAGAAGCAGTGGGAATAATCACACCTTCTCTAAATAGGTCTTATATAATGGAGTTCCTGTTTTCATTTAGATTGGGCCTCTTAAAAAAAAATCTGGGGTAGGTGTTATTTTAACTAGGGAGGAAAGTCCGTAGAGTCATATTTTTTCAAATTGACAAGTGCCAGAGACTTAGTTTTATTACTCATTGGGTCAGACTGTCCCTGTGTGCTAGAGAATGTTTCAGGGCAATGACTGCTTTGGCAATGGAGAATCTGGACAAGGCAATAGTTCTTTCTGATGGTTAAGGTTACACATGTTTCTATTTTGTGTTCAGTTAAATCCCTAGCTGTTTTTATCCGCTTGTCCAGATGTGGGCCAGAAGGCAAAAGAGGAATGAGGCTTAAAAGTTGTCAATAGTCAAACATTAAAACTGGGATCAAGGAGGGGCAGCTGGGGAGCCCAGCTTGTAAAGCTTCCTACTCCTGGTTTTAGCTCAGGTCATCATCTCAGCGGCATGGGATCAAGCCTCACATCAGGCTCAGCAACCAGCGTGGAGTCCGCTTAAGTTTCTCTCTCCTCCTCCCTCTGCCCCTCCTCAGCCCTGCTCAGATTCATCATTACACACTGCCACCCCCTCATACATCACCCCTCTATCTGGGCCCCCCAAACACAGAAACACCCAAGTTCTTTTTTTTACTCTCCAGTGGGATAAGGTGTTAGGAAATTTATTTTCAGTCCCCCATCCTCATCTAGTCCTTATTCCCAATGTCCGGCTAACTATGGACTGGTTGGTCTGGGCCCCAAACTTGCAGGATTCCACCTCCCTCCCTTTTCACTTACCCCTTTCTTTCCCCTCTTGTCAACAGAGAACAAAGACACACACACACACACATCTTTTTGCAATCTGTTGGTGTTTTATTCATCAAAACCCATGCACTTCATTTGGTCTCCACACAGGTGACCATGTAAGTTTTGACCTCTAACGGAGCATCCATCTCTCCAGCGCTGTTTCTGGAGAGGTAACAGCTACTTCGAGGTCTTTGACCCCTGGTAGGCATAGAGCACTGCCTGGGTCGGGAGTCGGGCTTTCTTCTTCCTCCTTTGGCTGATTTTCATTCTTCTTTTTACTCTGCCTGTGGTAACAGACCAGTATTGTTGACTTCCTCTTCTTACGCTTTTCCGCACTCAGCTGAAGGGCTAATTTAACCTTTGAGAGTATCTTCTGCACCTGGTAGGAAAACAAAGTGAGCCCAGAAAAGACACTGGTTTTGAGGAAGAGGATGGAAATAGATGGGAGGGGGACTTTAAAAGAATGGGTACAGACTGAGGAGTTTTGTGCCAGATAAGGGCAGGACAGGTGTCTTGGGTGGGGGAATTGATGGAGAAGAGGAGAGGCATGAGTAGGGCAATCTGACCTTCTCACGTTCTTTGTCCTGGGGTTGACAAGGGGTCTTCATATTCTCGGTGATAGCAGTAACCCGCTGTTTTATTTTTGGGGCTTCCCTTTCTACTTCTGCCTCTGTATCCGAGTTAGACCCCGGCACTTCTTCACTAGCCTCTGCCATGCTGTACCAACAGTGGCCCACGCCAGCGCTCCTGGCCGCTATATATAGCACGCCAGGACAATGGGGAGCCACACCCATTAGCTTTGATTGGTCAGTAGGAAATCGCTCCAGCCAATGGTAGCCCTGGAGTAGCTTGCCATCACAAAGCACCTCACGTGAAAAGCCACGGGAGGAGGGGCAACAAGTAGGGAGTTCAGATGCTCTGCTTAGAGAAAGGGGGAGATTTCTCAACGCCCCCTAAAGAGCCCTAAAAAACTGACCTGTTACTCATTCTCATCTCCTCTGGTTCAGTTCCTATGGTACACATGGCAGGGAGAAGGTGATTATTCCAAGCCATTTCCCATGGCCACTCACATTCAGTGTTTCATTGTCATCTCCCAGTGCTTATCACTACATAGTATTTTGTGTTTTCTTAATAAACTTTTAATTTTACAACAGTTTTAGATATACAGAAAAATTGTGAAAATAATACCCATATATCCCATGTGCAATTTCCCTTAATTATTATGTTTTATGTTAAAACATTCTTTTTAGAATTTTTACATTTGTTAAACTTAGTGAACCAGCAGTGAAACTGTTATTTAACTGAAGTCTGTACCTTATTCAGATTCCCTTAGTTTTTATCTAATGTCTTTTTTATGTCATCTAGGATATCACATTAAATTTAGTTAACATAGCATGCCTTTTTAAGCTCTTCTTAGCTGTAACAGTTTTAAACTACTTCTTTTTGAGGATTTTGACAGCGTAGGGGTATTTTTTGTTTTTACATTAGTCCTCAGACATTATTAATCTTATAGCTGAACATTTCCCCAACATTCCCTATTTCCTTCACTCTTCAGCCCCCGGTGATCTTTTTCACTCTTTGTTTCTATGAGTTTGACTTTTCTTTTTTTTTTTTTTTTTTTTTTTTTTTTTTTTTTTTTT
>NC_081575.1:11005919-11023145 GCF_022355385.1 Mustela nigripes
TTCCATATATAAGTGATACCATACCTATTTGTCCTCTGGTTTATTTCACTTAGTGTAATACCTCCTCTGGGTCCATTCATATTGTCACAAAGGGCAGGACTTCCTCCTTTCTCATGGCTGAATAATATATATAATATATCACATATACATTGCCTCATATTTTGGTCTTACCTAAAACTCCTCTGAGCTAATGTGCCCATATTTAGCTTTCAATAGATACATGAATTATCACACTTCCCTCCAACATGTGGCTCTACCAGACAACTTTTCCAGGTGATGGGCACACGTGTCTGTGTGTGTGTGTGTGTGTGTGTGTGTGTGTGTGTGTTTACTGGACATACTTCAGTGAGGTTCTTCTCTGCCCTGCTCATATATATACACTTCTTCTAGAGAGTCCCAAATCAAATCATTACCATCAGGGTTATGGACCTCCCATGGCAACGGCTGAATTAATGCTTTGTCTTTGTCACAAGAGTGCCATGGATATTTCTCCCTAGAACCCTAAGGATCAGTCAGTCTCTCTCTCTCTCTCTCTCTCTCTCCCTCTCATGTGTGTGTGTGTGTGTGAGAGAGAGAGAGAGAGAGATAAACAGCAGAAACATTTTGTAAGGTCCTGGTGAGTTGTCTGCTTTTAGAATTGTGGCTTCAGCATCTCAGATAGTAACTGTTCTTCCCCCACGTAAGTGACTACCCAATAAGCCTATATAGTAAACATACTATCAGTCTTTCCTTTTAGTTCCATATAGAAAGGGGGCCAATACCTATTTGAGATACAACTAATGTTTACACGGTAAGAGTCATTCCCTTGAGTTTAGTGTCAGTCACATAGTACTTTGGAATTGAGACACATGATTTAACCTGAGACCCTCAAATAGGTCTAGGTTGAGACACATAATCCGTGACTGCTTTAAGGAGGGCTCCAATCCAATCTTGTCACTGTATTCCAATTTGTGTTGGTCAAATCTTAAGAATTCACAAATGTAGCACAAAGGATCACAGTTCAAAGTACAAGCTAGCCAGTGGGCAGTAGCTCAAAGGGCTTGCTCACCAGCATGGAAGCCAAAGCAAGAGAAGAAAGAACCCTGGTGGTGGTGGAAAGTGCTGTGATGTCCTGCTTATAGGGCCAATTACCATGATCACTCCACAGAGACAGAATGATCCTTCACCCCAAATGTGGTTGGATATCAAGAGTAATGACACACTCACCAAGAGAGTATGAGAAAGCTTGTTACTCACATAATGAAGTTTTCTGGAGAGAACAGGGCAGGCTCTCAAACAGGTTCAAGAATGGCTTGATCTGCCTTCGGCTCAGGTCATGATCCCAGGGTCCTGGGATCGAGCCCCACGTCCGGCTCTCTGCTCCGCGGGGAGCCTGCTTCCTCCCCTCTCTCTCTCTGCCTGCCTCTCTGCCTACTTGTGATTTCTCTCTCTCTGTCAAATAAATAAAATATTAAAAAAAAAAAAAGAATGGCTTGAGAGAGCAAAACAAACAAACAGCTGGCTTGGTTTTTATGGTGGCAAGGGAATGAATCTAGAGTGAGTGTTCCCACATAGAAGTCAGGGCTTGCATGGTCTGAACTTCCTACTGACCCCAAAGGAGAGAGTACCTGGGTTTTATTGTCAGATATAGATCCACAGGGAAAGAGAAAGAGAAAGTGGAGGGGCTCTTTTATAAAATAGTGCTGTGTAAATGAAAGATGTTCTAGCACAATTTAGAATTCTCATAAACATTATAAGAAGCTTCTCATATTGTTTTTAGTTTGAGCTACTTTTCACTAGATTAGTATTTCCCAAATTATGGTTCTTTAAATATTATTTAAGGTGGCTTAGAATTATCCTGGTTCATCAACAGAGAAACTGTGTAAGAGAAAAGACTGCTAGCATCAGCAAGCCTGACAGTCTATAGGAGAGAAGACCTAATTGCACTATCTGCTGAAATATGTAGCGGCTCTTATATTTTTCCCAACCTAGCTGATTACTGTGGCACCAAAGACTGTAATAATTATAGAAACGAACATTTATTGACCATTAGGTCTATGTAGGAATTATGCTAAATATTCATGTCCATATTTAAAACTCATCACAACTCTATTGAGGTAAGTGGCAAAATAGCACTTATTGCCAGCTCTGCTGGGACTCCTGAGGCCATCTCAATTCTAACTGCAGAAGCAGAAAAGAACATGGAGGAGGGTACATGGGAATATTTATGGGCCAGGTTCAAAAGTTTCATGCATTACTCCTACTCACTTTTCATTGCCAAAAACTCACACAGCCACACCTAATTACGAAAAGAAGTGGAGAACTTGCATGTTGGAGATCAGCTAGTAATCTCCGTCTCCACAATCCTGTTCATCACAATCTCCAGGATTTAGGATAGGGCCTAGCCCATGGTAAGTGGTCACAAATATTTCTGTCAAATGAATGTGTTTGAGCTCTTTTGGTCAGTTATGGAGATTAAAAACTTACAGAACTTGGTTAAACAATGGTTTCTTAGGTAGGACACCAAAAGCCCAAGCAAGCAAAAAGAGTAAATTGGACTATATAGAAATGTTTTCTCTTGCAGAAAATACTATCAAGGAAGTGAAAAGGCACACTAGAGAAAAACAGGAAAATATTTGCAAATCATATATTTGATAAAGGTCAGGTGTCCAGAGTACAAAAAGAACTCTTACGAAAAAATACAAAATACCCAGTTGAAAATTAAAGGACTTGAATAGACATTTTGCCAGTGAAGATACACAAATAGCCAACAAACACATGTAAATATGCTCAGTGTCATTAGTCATTAGGAAAATGCAAATCAAAACCATGATGAGATGCCACTTCACACCCCCTAGGAAGGCTATAATTTTAAATAAAATTAAGAGGGAAGTCCAAGATGGCAGTATAAGAAGATCTTGAACTTACCTCCTTCCATGGACATACCAAATTTATAGCTACATACGGATCATTTTCCTCTAATAAGACCTGAAAATTGGATAAAGTGCACTCCACAACAAAGGATAAAAGGACCATATTGAGACAGGTAGGAGAGGCAGAAACACACACGCACACACACACACACACCCCAAAAAACCCACCTGCCTCTGCATGGTGACATGCAATAGAGAGAGATCTCACCAGATAGGTGCTTCTCCTGAATGAATGAAATGTTGATCCCCTACATAGGTCACCTTAGTCCCTGGGATCTGCACCAGAAAGATGAGTCCCCAGAACATCTGTTTCAAAAACCAATGTGCTGTCATCCAGGGACCCAAAGTGCTATAGGAAATAGTATCCCCTCTTGGAGGGCTCACATGCAGTTTCACTTACTCCAAAACCCAGCAAACAAACAAATAAAAAACAGCAGTTTGGAAAGTGCCTAGGCGATATATAAGAGAGATTCATTTGCTGATCTGGGGGTATCTGCTGGAGAGGCAGTTAAGACGCTCCCTGGAGGCGGAGCTACCGATGGATCCCGTTTCTGCACGTAAGCTCAAACACAGCACCCTCCGCCCCGTCCGCTAGCACAGGCACGTAAGCTCAAACACAGCACCCTCCGCCCATGTTGCTGGGACTGGGAGGGGCAAGCAGTCCCAGCACGTGCCAAGGTTGGAGAGTGTGGGTGATTACATTGTTCCCCTGCTCCCTGGCTGGGGCAGGGTAGCACAATCAGTCATGGAGTTCTCCCACTCCCTAGCTGAAGTCTGTGAGTGTAGGTTGTTGTGACACTCCCGCACTCCCTAGCTGAGACCAGCAAGAATGAGCGGTTATGGCGTTCTGCTGCTCTCACACTAAAGCTGGCACATGTCCATAGAGAAGTCACTCTCCGAACGCATTGCTGAAGCCTGTGGGCAGGTAGAGTCAAGACACTGTCCCACTGCCTTTATGAATCCGGTGAGCATTCCCTACCTCTAACGTTAGCTGCCATGCTAAAGCCAGTTGGAGCACACAATCCACACAGAGGCCACCCCTTAATTGTCTGGTTCTGTAGCCAATAGAACTGGTATTGCAGAGCTGCATGAGACTGTAGCAACTGGAAAGATAGTTCTTGACAGGCCACCACACCCAGGGCACTGCAATGGAGCCAACTAAAAGATAATACCCCAGTCTCCTCTGAAGAAAGGTCCATTTATTTAGCCTGGAGCTAAATTCTCCACTCAAAAGACAAAAAGTAACTAAATGGATTTTAAAAACAAGACGCATCTATATACTACCTACCAAAATACTCATTTCAGGAGTAAGGACACATGCAGACTGCAAGTGAAGGAATGGAAAAAATGTTCAATTCACATTGGAATGAAAAGAAAGATGGTGTAGCTATCCATATAACCTACAAAAGAGACTTTAAAATAAAGACCATGATAAAAAGACAAAGGGGGGTACTACATAATGATAAAGGGTCAATCCAACAAGAAAACATAACATTTATAAATATATATGTACCCAGCCAAATATATAAAGTAAATATTAACAGACTTAAAGGAGAAATTGATAACAATACAACAATAGTAGGCGATTTTACATCCGTTTTATATCAGTGCATACATCATCCAGACAGAAAATCAATAAGAAAAATCAGCCTTAAACAACACATTAGACCAGATGATTTAATAGATATATACAAAACATTCCAACCAAAAGCAATAGAATACACATTCTTTTCAAGGGCACATGGAACATTCTCCAGGAAAGATCACATGTTAGGCCAAAAAAAAAAGTCTTAATAAATTCAAGAATATTGAAATCATATCAAGCATCTTTTCCTACCACAATGGTAAAATACTACAAAAAAATTACAAGAAGAACACTGAAACACTACAAATATGTAGAGACTAAAAACCATCTTATTGAACAACAATTTGTCATAGAAGAAATCAAAGGAAAAATAAAAGCAATCTACAGATTCCACACAATCCCTATCAAAATTCTAATGGCATTTTTTTTTAATAGAACTAGGACAAATAATTCTAAAATTTGTATGGAACACTAAAGATACCCCCAAAAGTCAAAACAATCTTGAGAAAGAACAAAGCCAGAAGTGTGTTCCCTGATTTCAAATATACTACAAATCTATAGTAAACAAAACCATACAGTATTGACAAAAACAGACATATGATCAATGGAATAGAATAAAGAGCCTAGAAATAAACCCATGCATGTATGGTCAATTAATTTATGATAAGGAGGCAGGAGTATGCAACAGGGAAAGACAGTCTCTTCAATAACGGTATTGGGAAAACTGGACAGCTACATGCAAAAGAATAAAACTAGACCACAGTCTTACAGCATGTATAAAAATTAACTAAAAAAATGGATTAAAGACTTGAATGAAAGACCCAAAACCATAAAACTCCTAGAAGAAAACATAGAGGGTAAGCTCTTTGACATCAATCTTAGCCACATTTTCTTGGATCTGACTCCAAAGACAAGGGAAATGAAAGCAAAAATAAACAAATGGGACTACTACCACTGCTACTGCACAGCCAAGGAAACCATCAACAAAACAAAAAGGCAACTTACTAAACTGGAGAAGATATTTGAAAAATCATAATCCAACCAGAGGTTAATATCCAAAATATATAATTAACTCTAACAATTCAATAACATAAGAACAAATAATCCAATTAAAAAGTGGCAGATCTTTTCCAAAGAAGACATACAGATGGCCAACAGGCACATGAAAAGATGTTTAACATCACAATCATAAGGGAAACACAAAGCAAAATCACAATGAGATATCATTGCCTGTTAATATGGTTTATGCCTGTTAAAATGGATATTATGAAAAAGACAAGAAACAGTAAGTGTTGGTAAGGATGTAGAGAAAAAAGAATCTTTGTGTTCTGTTGGTACAAATGTAAATTGGTGCAGCCACCATGGAAAAGAGTATAGTTTCCTCAAAAAAATTAAAAATATAACTACTATATGATCCAATAATTCCACTGCTATGTATCTATCTGAAGAAAACAAAAAAAACTGAATTAAAAAAAAAAAAACACTAAAAAGGATATATGCATCCTTATGTTCACTGAAGCATTACCTACAATAGCCAAGATATGGAACAACCTAAGTGTCCACTGAGAGATGAATGGATAAGAAAGATGTGGTATACATAAACCATGGAATACTGCTCAGTGATAAAAAAAAAAAAGTCTTACTATTTGCAACAACATGGATGAACATTGAGGGTATCATGCTAAGTGAAATAAGTCAGAGAAAGAATGACAAACACTGAATATTTTCACGTATATATGGAATCTAAAATCAAAACAAACGAAAACCCTAGAGTCATAGATACAGAGAACAGATTAGTTTGTTACCAGAGGGGAGGTGGGATGAGAGGGGAGGGAAAAATGGGTTAAGAAGTACAAGCTTTCAGTTATAAGTAAGTCAGAGGGATATAATGTATAGCAAGGGGAATATAAATAATAATATTATATTAACTTTGTAAGGTGACAATAACTAGACTTATTGTATTGGCCATTTTGCAGCATATACAAATGTTGAATCACTGTATTATATATCTGAAAGTACTCTAATCCTGTATATCAATTATACCTCAATAAAAAATAAATAGATAAATAGAAAATAACAAGTATTGGCAAGGAGGTGAAGAAATTAAAACCCTCATACACTTACGGTGGGAACATAAAATGATGCAGCCTCTGGAAAACAGTTTGACAGTTCCTCAACAAGTTAAACATAGACTTGCCATATCACCCAGGGTTTCCACTCCTGGATATATAACCAAAAGAACTGAAAGCATGGGGTGGAGGGAACAGGGAGCATTATGAAGGCAAAGGACAGATCATGTTTCAAGAAGGAAAAAACAGTCAACTTTATTAAATATTTTTCACAGGAAAGATGGAGACAGAATATTATTGAATTTAGTAATATGGAGGTAATTGGTAACTTTTTAAAAAGGAGATTAAAGAAGTGGAAAATATTTAATATAAACCCTGCTAGTATATATCAAGGAGATAATGTAAGATGAGGAAATAGGTGGTGAATAGGCAATTTCTTTTGCAAGGTGTGATGCCAAGAAGAGGAGAAAGTGGCACTATAGCTAGAGGGGGATTTGGTATCAAGCGAATATACTTTTAAAAGTGTAGATTCTAGAGGATATCTGTATGTTGATGTGAATAATTCAATAAAATTGATAATGTAAAAGATCAAGGGGATAATTATAGAAGAAAAAGTATTGAGAAAGCAAGTGGAGTATTCAAAGCACAAGTAGATGGGACACACAGTAAAAATAGAAGGGTTGTCCTTACATGAGAACAGGGGATGTTTATATACTGTAAAGAAAAGAAGGAAATGATTGCGGTATGGTTCCCAATGCAGGTAAGATGGTGGATTTGGTGGGAAAGATTTAAGGGAATTCTCTCTTGATTCTTCATTTTCCTCAGTGAAGGATGAGGCAAGGTCATAAAATGACAGGAATTAGTGCGGGAGGTTTAGGAACTGAGGAGAGGATAAGGTGCTGATACTCATTTGGAAAAAAATGGAAATGGGCACACAATACGGAAGGATTGCTGATTTGAGATCTCTGGTCAAGAATTTAAGTTGATATGAGTCAGCTCAGTCTTGTAAATTTCTACAGCAGCATACGGCACTTGTATACAGGAACAGAGTAGGTAGATAGCTGGATTTCAGAAGGGTTGTGGTTTTGCCAGGAGTGTATTAGAGTGGTATGGTAGATATGGATATGAAGGTTTATGAAAGTAGGTGATAATAGTGATGGAATGTGAACTCTATTTTGGTAAAGAATAAGGAAATGAGGAATGAGAAGGGTGAAAATTAGTAAAGTTCATAAACTGGAATTCAAAGTTAAAGAATTGCTAGAGTTGTGTATATGTGTGTATGCATGTGCACATGTGCGTGTGTGTGTGTGTGTACACACATGCACATGAAGGAGGTATTTTTGGCAGGAAGAACAACCAGTCGTACCTCAAGAGATACATGTTTTAAAATCGAGATTTCAGAATTGGTAGAATTTTTGAGAATGGCAATATCTATAGCATGAGCATTAAAATGAGTGGCTTAAGTATGATGGAAGAAAAATGTCATTGGACATGAGGACATCAAAGACTTGCAAGGCCAAAAATGTTGGATGAATATCCACATAGATGACAGATGTTGAAGCTGACAGAATTTAAGTAGAGAGGAAAAAGGGGGTCTGGAATTTAAGTGTCTATTGAATGATGGGAAAGGCATAAGGAAAGGCAGCACGTGATACTAATAATGTAAACTACAAATGAGCTCTGGATTTCTTTTTTTTTTCTTTTTTTAAGACTTTATTTATGTATTTGACAGACAGAGATCACAAGAAGGCAGAGAGGCAGGCAGAGAGAGAGAGGAAGGGAAGCAGGCTCCCTGCTGAGCAGAAAGCCCCGATACAGGGCTAGATCCCAGGACCCTGAGACCATGACCTGAGCCAAAGGCAGAGGTTTTAACCCACTGAGCCACCCAGGCGCCCGGAGCTCTGAATTTCAAAGGAGAATGGAGCAGACATGGTTTAGAAGTGATAATGAGGAGCAAAGCAACCAGCTACTCCACCTCTACTCCCTGGGGTATATGAGGAAAACTAATGTTTACTTAAGAGCACTGTAGGGGAAATGATTTCCTCAACGCACAATCACATCCCAGTTATAAAACACAGATGAACATTGAGAGAAAAATTTGAAGCTACTGGAGAGTTTCTTAACAATCTACTATCAGTAACAGAGGGCAGAAAAGAAGGGCTTATTTTTTTTTAAATCTTTTTAAAAGATTTTATTCATTTATTTACTTATTTATTTATTTAAGAGAGAGACAGTGAGAGAGAGTCTGAGAGAGCAGAAGGTCAGAGCGAGAAGACGACTCCCTGTTGCACTGGGCGCCCAATCCGGAACTCGATCCAGTACTCCAGGATCACGACCTGAGACTAAGACGGTTGCTTAACCAACTGAGCCACCCAGGCACCCAAAAGAAGGGCTTATTAAGATGGAGAGAGGGTAGTGTAGTGTTGTTTATAGAACAGTATGTGGATAAAAATGATGGATAATATGCAGTGTTGTGACTTAAGTATAAGTGATGAGACAAGATAAACCTTGTGATTGCATGGCAGTCTGGGAGGTCAGTAAAGCCCTCCTGACTGGGGATTGCTCGAGATTAACCTAGAACCTAGAAGAATCCAGAAACACCAAAAGGAACATGTTTCCTCTAAATACCATGTATCATGGTATTTAGGCTGATGCATGATGATGCAGCCTTTCAAAGATAGACTAGTAAGGACATCTAAAAGGGTAGATTTGAAAGGAGAGGAAAGTGTGTGTTCAGGAATGTGGGTGTGTATGAAAAATAGCATCATATTCTAATGTCAGAAGGTAGCTATTATAGGCATATGGAGCTGTGCACTATTTTTGGACAACCCAGGATGCCTGCACACATGTGGCCCACATGTAGGTACCAACATTGGGCACCTGCAAAGCTAAAACGGAGGAAGCAGAGAGAGGCCAAGGGGAAGTAGTATTATCCCAATACAGTAATACGTTTACTGAGGCCTCCTAAATGGCAGGTGGAAAATAATGGAAGAAAAGAAAGTGAACTTTTCCCCCCTAACATCTCTCTTTAGGAAGAAGTATTTGGAATTGTATTTCCTACATAAATTCACCTGCTAAAACTCCAGGGAGCTCATCAGTGGGCAGATGTTCCCACCTAAGTATGGTTACCAGCAAACATTTAATCAAAATCATGGCTGCATATGGCTCAAATTAAAAGGTTTCTCTTTGTCATTGTCTTTTAAAAGAACAATTCCCCATGCTTATAGTTCCAGGCTCAGAACATCAATTCAACCTGCCTCAGGAGCTTTGTGACTATCCCTTTCTTCTGGGAGTCAGCGCTGATCCCAAGTAATCAATTTGCAAAGTATTGCAAAAGTGCTTTTCTTTTCGGTGTTTATGTAGGAATGTCTAGGAGTGAAGTATAGACAGGGTTCAATTTCTTTCATCAAATGCATACAGTGTATATGAGCATCAAGGCAAGAGGACAGAGAGCTTTAACTGAACTTCCAATAAAAATAGGGGTTCAAACGCTGGAATCATTTTATATTAGCCTTGTGAGTTAGGCTAGGTACCTAACCACTCTGAACCTGTTTTCTGATTTCTAAAAAAGTAGAGAATAATATCTCATAAGGCTATTATAAAGAGCAAATGAAATAATTCACATAGTGAATATAACACAATGACCCACAGAATGGGAGGAAAAATTTGCAAATCATATGTTGGATAAGAAATTTTATCCAGAATACATAAAGAACTCTTGCAAGTCAATGACAAAAAGATAAATAACCCAATTAAAAATGGGCAAAGGATCTGAATAGACATTTCTCCAAGGAAGATACACAAATGTCCAACAAGCACATTAAAGATGCTTGACATCAATAGTTAAGCAAATGAAAACCACCAAGAGTATTACTTCATACTCACCAGAATGGCTAGAATAAAAAAAAGTCAGATAATCATAAGTGTTGGTGAGGATGTAGAGAAATCAGAACCCTCATCCACTATTAGTGAAAATATAAAATGGTGCAGATGCTTTGGAAAAGTTTGGCAATTTCTCAAAAAGTGAAACAGAGTTACTGTATGAACCCCCAATTCTACCTATAGGTTTATTCCCAAGATAATGAAAATATATGTCCACACAAAAAATTATACATGAATGTTCAGAACAGCAATATTCATAATCCTCAAAGGTGGAAACAACCTGAATGCCCATCAACCGATGAATGGATAAACAAAGTTTGGCATATCCATATAATGAAATACTATCCAGCCATCAAAAGGAATGAAGTACTAATCCATATTACAACATAGATGAGCCTTGAAAACATTATGCTAAGTGAAATAAGTCAGTCACAAAAGACCACCTAAGTGTATCCCTCTATTCATATGAAATTGAAGAGGGAAATCTATACAAACAAAGCAGATTAATAGTTAGTTGCTTATGGTTGAGGGTAAAAGCTGTTGGGGAATGATAGCTAAAGAATATAGGGCTTCTTTTTGAGACATTGAAAATGTTCTGCAATAGATCATGGGGCCAGTTGTACAACTCTGCAACTATATGAAAAAAAAAAAAAAAAACACCGACTTGTACACTTCAAATGAGTGAATTGTATGGCACGTGAATTACTTCTCAGTGAAGTTGATTAAAAAGCCTATGTGGTAGGCAGGAAAAAAGAGTATAGCATATCACCTGGAACATGTAAATGTTCATTAAGTGATAGCTATTATTATTCTATCATCATTTATTATATTCCTCTGATAAATTTCGTTTGTCAGGTTCAAAATCAACCCAGGCCAAATGATTAATTACTGGGAAGGAATTAAGTATGACTAATAAACCTTAATGATTGATGGACTGATCTTTGAAGTCAAACAATCATGGATCTTTTATTACTAACATATGACCCTGAGCATACTAGCTTCTAAGTTTCCTCATCTCTAAGCTGCAGGTAATAACAGCACCTGCCTCATATAAATATTGTTAAGAATAAATGAAATAAAGTATGTGCTAAGACCAGCACAGTGACTGGAACATAATAATTCTCAGCAAAAATTAGGTCTCCCTATCTCAAGCAAACTCCCCAGATGTTCTAATTCCCCCAAAAGATACTTCAAATATTTATATGCTACCAATTTTTATTTTAAATGTCAAACTTTACCTGGAAATTGCTTTCAATAATGGTTCACTGCTTAATATTGTCAGCTGCCAAAATGTCAATTACTCCAAAAGGCTATATTCTTATTCTCACTGTCCTCTATTGGTAGCTTGTTGATGGATGCAAGGCACTAATTTTCATTGAGTTTATAGGTATTTTTCATTTTAATCAACCACTGGTGCATCTTTGCCATTCTTTTAGCTACCGGAAAGAAAATCATTTATTGAAAAGTCAATGGAATAAATGTGATTCAATGAATATAGCTGTCAATGTTAGAAATGAAAACTACTCCCAGCTAATTCAAGATTGTGCTATTGTGAAGTCTTCCACTCGCAAGGGTTTTTTTTTTTTTTTTTCCAGATTTACTCAAAATCAGTGACCTTAAATAACTAAAGAAAAAATAAAACAAGATGTTAACATGTCAAGATGTGCTTGGAAATCAATACACAGTTGTTCTTAATATAAAGAAAGGAAGACAAAACCTCCACAAAATCCCCGATACAACAAATCATGTTCTTTGCTCTAGGGATTAAAGAGAAGAGCAATTTTGTCACAACTATATATCATCTACCCAGATGTGTGACTTTTTTCAAATCTATGAAACCCGCAAATTCCATTCTATAAACCTGAAACACAAACACTGAATTTAAAGATAACCATAGGTACTTTTGTAATCAAGCTTAAGTTACACTATAGTGGAATAAAATACATTTTTATGTCTTACAACTTTATTCAGAAATTCAGCATAGGAATTGGCTATAAAAGTCTCAGACTTCATTTATATCTTCCAAAGTTACGCTTTTGTTCTGGAATTTTAACTATTTTAAACTAACTTAACAGAAACATTAACAAAAGCAAAATACACATTATAGGCTATTTCAGGGAAAGGTATGCCCTTCAGCAAATCTCTACACGGGGAATGGCACATGTCAAGTTCACTGCCTTTTTGCCAAGGTGTGAGTATACAACAGGCAAGTATGAGAATTTAAATCCTCAGAAGAAATATGATGCTACTTTTGAGAACAACTTGATCTGAAGATCACAGAGACTGTTCCTAGGAGGAAAACTTCTAAGTTTCACACTGGTCTGCACAAATCAATAGCATTATTTCTGCCCATTCTTCCTGTTCCCAGTTTAATTCATAGGGGCACACTCATGGCCTTAGATTCACCCTACTTTCTCCTCAGTGTTGTCTGCTCTAAAATGCAGATTCTGTATGTTCTCTTGCTGGGCTATGCCAAGGTCAATGCCACATAGATAGCTTCTCTCTCAGAGTCCTCCGGGTTATCTCATCCTGCCCCACTATGAGGCCATTTCCTTGAACATTTTCTTCATCTTAATAGGTAATGTCATCAGAGCTAACATTTATTGAGCTTTTACCATGCACCAGATCCTGTTTTAAGCACTTCACATGCATTACCTTAACTGATCCCCCAACAATCCTAAAAAGTAGGTTATATTATAAGCTCTACTTTACCATTTTACTGAATGTATGGAAATGTTTCTCTTTCTTTAGTGTCAAATGTAATGAGGAAAAAATATATATAAAGTAATGTGTCAATAGTTATTCCAATTGATACCAGTAAAATTAGAACATCTTTCTTAAATTAATTGATCATATGTATTTTTCTAGGAGTTACCTAATCAAATCTTTGTACATTTTCCTACTGGGACATTATATAGTCCTTATTGTTTCTTAAAAAAACTTTACATATTAATCAATTCTTGCATGACACATGTATCCCTTTTTTTCTGGTTATTTACCTTTTATTTTATACACACACACACACACACACACACACACACACACATTTATTTATTTATTTTAAAGATTTTGTTTATTTGACAGAGATCACAAGTAGGCAGAGAGGCAGGCAGGGGGCAGGGGTGGGGGAAGCATGTACCCGGCTGAGCAGAGAGCCCGATATGAAGCTCGATCCCAGGACCCTAAGATCATGACCTGAGCCGAAGGCAGAGGCTCAACCCACTGAGCCACCCAGGTGCCCCTTATATATGCTTTTATACAGAGAAGTTTTGATTATTTTTATGCAGGAAGAGCCTTGTATTTTCGAAGCACACTCAATCCACAATGAGAATAATAATAGTAAAGCTAAAATATCAATAATATTGATAATAACAGTATCAATAGATTTCTGCATTCCTATTTTACTTTCACAGCCCTTGTGGTCAATGGTAATGGTAGAAAGAACAATTTAATTAGCAGGCCCTAGAATTACACTGATTACAGGTTACTTTACATAGGAAACTAAAAGAAGGAATTTCTGCCTTTTTCCAATTCAAGTTCCCTTGCAGCGTTTAATGTCAAAAGATAGAACAGGCGAGACAACATATATTTCTAACCGTATAATTTCCACTAGCTTAAACCAAGTAAATGGATAAAAAGGTAAGTCAACAGTGGCCAAAATCTCTCTCTGGATCAAGCTCATTCTTGTATATAGAACACCAATTGTGTTCCTGATAGCCTCACTGTTTAGTCAATAGTATAAATCCTACCAAAATTCCTCCCACTATCTTTCCCCAAAATGGAATTAACTTGACCAAGTGCTACTCTGCTTACTATTCTTTATTTACAGGAAGAGCAAATTTTTCTGTAAAGGAAAGCACAGTAAATAGTTTAGTTGCTTCTAAACTTCCGCTCCTCCTTCTACTCTTGCTCTTCTTTTTCAAATCACATTTGTCTTGATGTAATGCCATGAGATTTTAGAAAGTGGAACATGATTAAGAATAGAAACATTATTTTTTTAGTGGCCCATTTCTGTTTGCCCCCAGAATCATGTGTTACCTGCTTTTATTGGCACCCCAGATTGGATGTGATCTGCTGACTCACAGGCAGTGCTGTCTGGTGCTGACATAGACCTGCTTGAGAGAGTTGATTCTATGTGTCTCTTCATAATTTTGTGTTTGATGACAGTAGGTTGGTAGGCTGAAAATAGCCATAGTGAGAGTATTTGTTCCATGGAATTAGGCAAATGCTATAAATCAAGTGTATCAGTTTGCCTGGGCTGCTATAATAAGTATTGAAAACTAGGTGGTTTAATGAATAGAAACTGGTTTTCTCAAAGTTCTGTACTCCCATGTAGACTGCAGCATTATTTACAATAGCCAAGATATAGAAACAATCCAAGTGTCCACTGAAAGATGAATAAAGAAAATTATATATATGATCTGAAAATATAAATATATAATTAAAATATATATAATGGAATACTATTCAGCCTTAAAGAAGGGAATCTTTCTGGAGCGCCTGGGTGGCTCAGTGGGTTAAGCTCTGCCTTCAGCTCAGGTCATGATCTCAGGGTCCTGGAACCGAGCCCCGCATCGGGCTCTCTGCTAAGTAGAGAGCCTGCTTCCTCCTCTCTCTCTGCCTGCCTCTCTGCCTACATGTAATGTCTGTCTGTCAAATAAATAAATGAAATCTTTTAAAAAAAAAAAAAAAGAAGGGAATCTTTCCTTTTGCAACATGGATGAACCTGAAGTAAATAAGCCAGACTGAGAAAGATGAATACTTCACAATCTCAATTACATGTGGAATCTTTGAGTCAAACTCATAGTAACAAAGTGTAGAAGGGTGGTTACCAGGGGCTAGGGGATGGTGGTTTGGAAGAAATGTTGGTCAAAGGGTATAAACTTTCAGTTAGAGTAAATTTTAGAGCTTTAACATATAGCATGGTGACTACAGTATTGTATGCTTAAAATTTGCTACAAGAATAGATCTCGAGTGTTCTCATCATACACCAAAAAATGGTAACTATTTGAGGTGATGCATGTTAATTAGCTTGATTGTAGTGATCATTTCACAATGTGTATATATACCAAAACATCATATTGTTCACCTTACATGTATAAAATTTTCATTTGTCAATCATGCCTCAATAAAGCGGGGGAAAAAGTACAGCTTTTCAATATAAAGGAAGTATATTTAAAAAATAGAAAATGTAGAACTAATCGATAAAATTCCCCCACAAGGTTAGAAAGGATTACTAAGAATACACTGCATATGTCTCATCAAAAACCCTTAGAAGGGACGCCTGGGTGGCTCAGTTGGTTAAGCGGCTGCCTTCGGCTCAGGTCATGATCCCAGCATCCTGAGATCGAGTCCCACATCAGGCTCATTGCTCGGCAGTGGGCCTGCTTCGCCCTCTGCCTCTACCTGCCACTCTGTCTGCCTGTGCTCACTCTCTCTCTCTCTCTCTCTCTGACTAATAAATAAATAAAATCTTAAAAAAAAGCCTCAGAAAAGATGACTAAAGTGTCTGTGAGAGTTAAGCAGTTGAGGACCCTTCACACATATCTGATTTCAGTTTAGAAAGTACACAGATTTAATCAATACTTTTCAGTTATCATTAAAATTAAATTTATTATGCCATTCATTTGGTCCACCAATCCATTAGCATATTTTAGGAATATTCTTTTGCTTGTGTAAAAAGCTAAGATAACAACTTCCATAGCTAGATAGATGGGACTGGTTTGTTATATAATCTAGTTGGTCAAATATGGTTTGGTTATGGTCATTAGCAAAACAAGTATGAGCATACTCAACGTGGTTTCTTTTCTTTCTTTTCCTTTTTTTCCTTTTTTTAAAATTCCGGAATGGCACTTAGTGAATGCGCCAAAATGCTTTACCAACTCTGCTCATTTCGGTCATTAGGAATGATCACCAAAAAAACTTCTAGGCTCTCTTTTTCTGAGGACTGTAAGCCTCACAAAGAAGTCAATAGAAATTGTGTTGCTTTCTGTCTTATCGTACTTCCTTAATAGTTTTTGGCAGTTATTGATAATTGGCAAACAATTATATGTCATAACAATATAAACTTCAAATAAATGGATCAATTATTTAAGCAAGCATTCAGTAATCATTGAATGAATGCTTGCTTTGCTGTCATCATCATGGGAAAGTTTTCTGTCATATTTAGAGCCGTCCTTAAGCTCTAGGTTTCTTTCATAAATTAAAAAAAAAATGTTCAGGGTGCCCAGGTAGCTCAGTCGTTAAGCGTCTGCCTTTGGCTCAGGTCATGATCTCAGGGTCCTGGGAAGGAGCCCTACATCGGGCTCCCTGCTGGGCAGGAAGCCTGCTTCTCCCCTTCCCACTCCCTCTGCTTGTATTCCCTCTCTTACCGTGTCTCTCTCTGTCAAATAAATAAATAAAATCTTTTTTAAAATGTTCACACTTATTAAGGTATAACTGATATATGAAAAGTAAACACACACATCTAATGTGTAAAATTTGATAAGTTTAGACAATACATACATCTGTGATAGCATCACCACAATCAAGGTAATGTTCCCTTGTTTATACAGAGGAGATGAAAAACAAGAGCAAAGAGGTAGGCATTTACCTTATCATAGAGGTATTAAGTCTAACAAAATAAATTACAATGTAAACTTGGAAATTGTCTCTATCATAATATATTTGGGAAAAGAAAATACACAGTAAGTTGGTCAAAGAAGTTAAATTGTAAGGCATTTAAAGATAAGGTCAGGAAATGACAGATGCTGGCGAGGATGCGGAGAAAGGGGAACCC
>NC_081575.1:11023545-11046955 GCF_022355385.1 Mustela nigripes
TAAGGTCAAATGCAATTTCTCTTTTTAATAGGATGTATTTTTAAATTTTTAATTATTATTTCAATAAGGCATTTTCTTTCAAAATACTTGGGATATAATTTTCATTTGCATCTAAATAGGATGTATTAATAGGGTATTGTTTTGTTCAAAATTTTTTGTTCACTCAGGGCTTGCTGATAAGTGATTCCAACTTCCATCTCCAAAGAGATTAATCACATTTAATGTGTTCACTGGCACAGAGACATGCCTAAAGCAAGTAGGTGGAAAGTGATTTTGCCAATGTCATTGGAATGTGTTTTTGCCAAGCTCTGAATGATATTACTTAATAGCAATTCTAAGACAGATGATATATGTGTTTCATCTGAAGAAATTTCTTTCTCTCAACTTAAAATAATTAAATATGTAGTCAAGTCTGTTTCCCTATGTATACAGTTAAGTAGATTTCTTGAATTCCTGTATCCATTATGAACCCAGGTACACTCTGCAATGTATTTTTTTCAATGTTGGGAATACAGACAGATGACTTCAGAGTATGCTATCCGAACCCCCTATTAGTGATTATGGTAGATAGAACAAGGGTTGCCCAAAGATTTTCATGTCCTAATTCCCACGAACTGTTGGGTATTTTAACTTACATCATAAAAGGGACTTTACAGGTATAATTTAGTTAAGAATTTTGAGATGGTTATATTATCCTGAATTATCCAGGTGGGACTGATACAATTGCAAGGGTCCTTAATGCGGACAAAGAAGGCAGAAGGGCAAGAACCAGAGATATGGCATCATAACAAAGACTCCACTAGGCTTTGCTAGCCCTATGAAAGAGGGCCACAAGTCAAGGAATGTGAGAAGTGTCCAGAAGCTAGAAAATGCAAGAAAACAGCTTCTTCCTAAGAAACCTTCCAGAAACGAATATAGGCCTGCTGACATTTTGATTTTAGCCAGTTGAAACCCAGTTTGTACTTCTGAACTCCAAAAGTGTAAGATAATAGATTTGTGGAGAATGTAGATGGTAAAGAATAAAGATGGTATTGTATGTGTTTTCTGTAACAAGTCCTAGGCAACATTATTGTCAACCAACTAGTGATGCTATTTTGAGGAATCAGAAGAGACAATAAAGCTGTGAGAAGATGTTAATACTTTCTAATCAGGTAAGAAAAACACCTAAACCGTTATTTCTGACTAGATTTTAGGGAAACAATGGTTTGAAGTGCTGTAGAGTGAGCCTTTAATTCATCAGTGCCAAAATAATACATTTGATGGAGAATTTTCCAGCAAGAGAAACAGAAACTGTGAAAAGGAGCTTCCCTAGAGGCCATAGTATATTGTAGTAAACTTAACAGTTCAGATTAGCTGAATTCAGCTCAAACTGCATAAACAATTGCACAAAAATCAAGCATGATATAACTCAAAATCAATATATTCCTTTTTCACTACAAAGAAATGGTAGATAGGATAACAGGAATTTATATGCCCAATCTGAGCTAAGAATGAAATCAACATTTTTTTTAAAGATTTCATTTATTTATTTACACAGAGAGAGAGAGAGATCACAAGTAGGCAGAGAGGCAGGTAAAGAGAGAGAGAGAGAGGAGGAAGCAGGCTCCCCACTGAGCAGAGAGCCCGATGCGGGGCTCCATCCCAGGACCCTGGGATCGTGACCTGAGCCGAAGGCAGAAGTTTTAACCCACTGAGCCACCCAGGTGCTCCAAAATCAACATTTCTTTATATGTATCTAGAAAGTCTTCATGGAGGAGGGAAGAAGCGTAATGCAGCAGGCTGTAAGGAGGGCCTCATAACCATTACAGCTATGACCAGACAAAGTCACAGAAGGAGGAATGGGACAAATACCATCAAAAAGGTGAAAGCACAAAGAAACCTAAAGTTTTAAGATCTGAATCCATTCATATTTTCTGGATCTATGAGAAGATGCTATTACCATTTAGGCCTTAGATAGCAATGAGGTCATATACTGACAATCCTAAGAGAGATATTAACCTGGAAATGCATGCACACTGAATCCCATCATGTAAATGAGATGCTGTCTCCCAATCCCCCAAAATATATTCATTCTTAACTTATTCTTAAATTAACAATAGATATCCCATATTGTAGTTGAAGAAATAAACCTTAACTATCTCTCTAAAGAATTTCTCTAAGAATTCCTCCAAGCTATCCTCTAAAGAAGATTATAATGAATTTGGGGATCTCATTGGTAGTAAACCCATTCAAAATGTCAAAGAGATAATCTAATACACTTGATTTATGTTCAAAGTAGGAAAGTGTCTGACTAGACAAAGGGTTGTCAAATGGAAAGAGCATCAGGCTACAATGTGGGAGACCTGGGTTTTAGTTCTGACCCTGCCACCCCCTGACTATAGAATCTTCAATAAATCACTTCTCCTCTTTGGGTCTCAGTTTATGTATCTTGAAATTAAGAGGGATTTAAAGAAGTTGAAGAAAGGTATATTTGGAGAAAACATGCTTCCACTAGTTCATCTTTTAGTCATGACAGATGCTCATAATGGATCACGGCACCCTTTTTCCTGAACCTGGATGAAGCCTCACAGTTCCAACTTAGCAATCCAGGCAGCTGCTACCAGACCATCAGAGTTAACATGCAAGGTGAAACATATTCCCCTCCTTGTAAATGATCTCCAAAATGCCTTCTATTTCCAAGAATTTATGTTTCTGTATTTTTTTAATTTCAGATTGCTGTTCTAGCTATTTAAAAAAAAGCTTTATAAGAATGGATATTCTTCTGCAATTCTGTTGACTCACTTCTAAGAGTTTCTTTATAAGTTCTTATGAAACTCAGGCACAGATAAATATTTTGTGTTAAAATGAACATGGCTTATAGGGTTATTATGTTAACAAAGAAGAAGCTACAGTGAACCATGTGTTAGGTAACTGTATGATGTTGTTGTATCTGGCCTTCATCTACTGAAAGTAGATAGAAATTGAACAATAAGCATAATGACAACCTATGAAAGAAACAAATTACCTATGGAAGGCTAAAGTTCAGTTAAACTATAATGTTATCTAGAAGCAGGAGGAAAAGGTGTCCAAGAAATGAGGAAACAATCCTATGTGTTGGAAAGGGCACAGGCTCTAAAATCAGGCAGACACAGATTAAAAAAAAAAATCTAAACTAAAACAGTTCTGACACTTGAGTTCTGTGCAAACTTAGGCAAGTCATTGAACTTCTTTAAGTCTGTCTTCATATGTAAAATGTATGTAATAACTACCTCAGGGATGTGCTATGAAATTTAAATGAGATGAGTTTATTAAGGCCAGTGAGAACATCCAGCATATCACTTGTTATGTAGTAAGTGCTCAATAAATGTCAATTTCCTTCCTTCTTTCCTTCCTTCTTAAGAGGAAACATGATTTGCAGAAACATTCCTTATGCCAAAGCCTATTTATAAAGTCTATTGCATTCTTACTTCCTGAGGTGACTTTTTAAAATTTTGAAATAATTTTTAGAAACTAATTTTTGTTGTAAAGAAATCACTGTCAGATTAACTGCTGCCTATAGAGTAGTTCTGCATATTTATCTCAAGGTGGAGATTAAAAATTGGAATAGGAGGACATGTTGTAGTTCAGCTCTGAGAAAGTCTGATTGAACTGGGATTTTCTGATTAGGTTGGTAACATAAAAATGTTATTTAGTAGACTATAAAATCGCTGGTAGTAGTTCTACATCAAGCTGAATTTAAATATACACATAATAGTGTATGTTAACTGGCTCAGCTGGGGCAGATGTTCGAAAACTGTGGCTTGCAGTCCTTCTGGGTCAGATGGTCAGAGGAGGAGAGAGGCAAAGGAGCTAGCCCTAGAAGAGTAGCACCACTACAGGCTGTGCCACAGTTTGGGCCAGCAAGACCACTGGGAGCTTCCAGGATACACCTTGTGGTCTTAAAGTTTACTATGCAAATGCAGGAACACAAGTAAAGAACACAAAATAATATAAAATCATGAAATCCTTCATCTCTTGAAAGGAATAAGAATGAAAATATACAATATCAGGACCTCTGAACCCCACAAGCCTGTAGTCCCTAGGGCAACATAGCCTGTACTAAATACAATCTCATTAGGATGCCTATGGAAACATGATTGTTGTTTTCACTCCTGCTCCCATCTCAACCCACTTTGTCTTTGGCGTCTGTACTTGCAGAGTCAAGTATTTTTGTGTGTTTTGAATAGCTGAGTATATTTTCTGGAAAGTTAATAGGACTTCTAATCTCTTAGAAAATGGGTAAGTTGTGAAAAAAATCATTTCCGTCTATGGAAAAATAACAGGGAATTGTCACTTAAAGAACTTCTTATACATAAATGTAAAGTTTGATGAGGTTCCTTTATTTTTTAAAATTTTTAAATATTATTTTTTATTACGTTATGTTAGTCACCATACAGTACATCATTAGTTTTTGACGTAGTGTACCAAGATTCATTGTTTGTGTATAACACCCAGTGAGTGCTCCATGAAATACATGCCCTCCTTAATACCCATCCCCAGGCCAACCCATACCCCCCACATCCCTCCTCTCTAAAACCTTCAGTTTGTTTCCCCAGAGTCCACAGTCTCTCACAGTTTGTCTCCCCCTCTGATTTTCACCCCTTCATTTTCCCCTTCCTTCTCCCAATGTCCTCCATGTTATTCTTTATATTCCACAAGTAAGTGAAACCATATGGTGATTGACTTTCTCTGCTTGACTTATTTCACTTAGCAAATCTCTACAATCTATTAAGTTACAGATGTACAACTTACAAAGAACCGAAAATAAAAAATGGCATATGAGCAACACAGAGGAGTAGTGCTCTTACAATTGACACGTTTCTTACCCTTCATCTGATGGAAGATATTATCCTGGCACTATTATATTCCCCTCAAACTCCTACAAAGAGAACTATGTTACTGGAAGGGAGAGATGTTCTGGGATATGAGACAGGTATACAGCATAAAATGTATAAAATATCTTCCCCTAAGTCACCTTGGTGCATAAACTATTTAACCTCTATTAAGGCTAGCTGCTAGCCTCAAGATCCAGTCCCACAGAGGATTATATTCAAAGGAACAATAGTATATTATAGTTGGAGATTATAGGAAACCCCCCCATTTAAAAAAATCATATCTCTTTAAGTGCATTTATTCTTTACCCCTTTCAAAAGCATTTACTGATTGTCAGCAATGTGGTGCTCATTATGCTAAAAAATGTTGATACAATGTTGTACAAAAACAGAATTGTTTCTTATGGACCTTATCATCTGGTTGGCAAAATATATACTAATTATATGTATGCATTCATCAGATATGTATACATTAATACATTAGCATATATTAACCATATATGTGTATATATTACATCTTCTACATAATGGAGTACTATTCAGTCATGAAAAATAAGGAAATCCTGCCATTTGAAAAAACCTAGGTGGACATAAAGGATATTATGCTACATGAAATAAGCCAGACAGAGAAAGACAAATACTATATGATCTCATTTACAAATACTATATGATCTCTTACAAAATAGAAAGTCAAGCTCAGAAGCAGAGAGTAGAATAGTGGCTACCAGGGGCTGCTGAGCTGAGGGGAAGTGGGGAGATATTGATCAAAAGGTACAAAGTTGTAATTATGTCAGATGAATAAACACAGAAAGCTAGTGTAGAGACATGATGACTATAGTTAACAAATACTGTATTGAACTCAAAATACACTAAGAGGGTAGAAGTAATGTGATTTTAGATTGACTGTAGTAATCATTTCACTATGTATATGTATATCAAATCATCGTGTTGTAAACTTTAAATTATATATAAACTTTAGTAACAAATATCTAAATAAATGAAGAATAAAAACATAAAGGGTCAAAAATAATTTCTCCATGTTAAGGTCTATTGTGGAGATGATGGTCCATTTTGTTCTGTCTTTAGGAAACACAGTTCAAAAGGCGATGGGCTATTTCACCACATAGGTAGTTATCTTCTCTGTGTACCAGTGGCACCAAATGAGCTGATCTTCATTCTCATAGCACCCTGTACATTTTCCTTATGCTACTTATCACAGATACAATCAAATATTTCTTTCTTTCTCAGTGTTTGTTTTAAAGTATCTACCCTGACAGATTTTAAACTCCATACAGTCAGCAAATATGCTTCATTTACCATTGTATGCCTAGTGCCTAGCAAAATGCCCAATAATGTCCTAATAAATGTTCCATAACTCTGTGTAGAGAGTAAAGACTAGAGGGAAGGAAGAAAAGAATCTAAGAAGGAAGGAAAGAAAGAAACAAGAAAGAAAGATGGAGGAAAGGAGGTAGATCTAAAAGTTATATAGATAGTGCACTGTGACTTATGGATGGAGAGGTTACTAGTAATCAACCATTTTAACCTCTAAAAAGTCAACTTACATGGCAATGCATGGCATCTATAGGACAGTCACATTCTGTTTTAATATGTAGAATGGATGTATGGACTATAATTTGTTTGTCGAAGTTTGGAACGACTTTGGTTTTCCTATACTATAACCTCTGTTTCCAAATGACTCCTTTTTTTTTTTTTTTTTTTGCTTGTTTGTTTGTTTTATTTTTTATAGGGATAGCCTGTCCAAAAGTCTTCAAAGTATGAGTATCATATGCAATCCATAGTGCTGCTCAAACACCTGAGTGATTCTTGACCCCTTTCTCTTCCTTGTCATACATTTCCAGTTCATTATCAATTTGTCAATGTTGCTTCCTTGATACCTTTTTTTTTAATATAATTTTTTATTTTTTATAAACATATATTTTTATCCCCAGGGGTACAGGTCTGTGAATCACCAGGTTTACACCCTTCACAGCACTCACCAAAACACATACCCTCCCCAATGTCCATAATACCACCCCCTTCTCCCAAATCCCCTCCTCCCAACAACCCTCAGTTTGTTTTGTGAGATTAAGAGTCACTTATGGTTTGTCTCCCTCCCAATCCCATCTTCTTTCATTTATTCTTCTCGTACCCACTTAAGCCCCCATGTTGCATCACCACTTCCTCATATCAGGGAGATCATATGATAGTTGTCTTTCTCCGCTTGACTTATTTCGCTAAGCATGATACGCTCTAGTTCCATCCATGTTGTCGCAAATGGCAAGATTTCATTTCTTTTGATGGCTGCATAGTATTCCATTGTGTATATATACCACATCTTCTTGATCCATTCATCTGTTGATGGACATCTAGGTTCTTTCCATAGTTTGGCTATTGTGGACATTGCTGCTATAAACATTCGAGTACACTAAAATCAACAAGTCAGGAAATGACAGATGCTGGCGAGGATGCGGAGAAAGGGGAACCCTCCTACACTGTTGGTGGGAATGCAAGCTGGTGCAACCTCTCTGGAAAACAGCATGGAGGTTCCTCAAAATGTTGAAAATAGAACTGCCCTATGACCCAGCAATTGCACTATTGGGCATTTACCCTAAAGATACAAACGTAGTGATCCAAAGGGGCACGTGTACTCGAATGTTTATAGCAGCAATGTCCACAATAGCCAAACTATGGAAAGATCCTTGATACCTTTTGAATCTTCATTTCTGTTAGTCATCACTGTTTGCAAGTTTATCCTAATCTATCTCTCCTTTGGTAAATGGAAATAACCTCCCAACAGATCTCCCTGATTCTACTCCAGATCCTTCAGTTCACTTTCTCTGCTGCAACTAGATGGTTTCAGAACACCAACATGGGCATGAGAACTGCATGCTCAAAGAGTGACTCACCACTCTTAAAAACCAAACTTCTGGGGCACCTGGGTGGCTCAGTGGGTTAAGCCTTTGCCTTCGGCTCAGGTCATGATCCCAGGGTCCTGGGATCAAGCCCCACATCGGGCTTTCTGCTCTGCAGGTAGCCTGCTTCCTCCTCTCTCTCTGCCTGCCTCTCTGCCTACTTGTGATCTCTGTCAGATAAATAAAGAAAAAATCTTTAAAAAAAAAAAAAAAAACAAACTTCTCAGTGAGTTCCTAGTGCCCTACATGGTGCTGCTCCCTGCCCACTCCTGCCTCCTGTCATGGCACTCTTACCCTCACCCTGGCACTCCATCACTCTAGCCTGATTTGAGTGCCTTTCATGTATCATTCTACACAGCCTATTCCCACACATGTAGGCCCTTTACCTAATCGAGGCCTATTCATGTTTTGGGTCTCAGCTAAAGCAAGATTTCTTCAAAGAAGTTTCCCTGGTCAATATCGCCCCCAAGTAGGTCCAGTTCCTTCATAATATATCCATTAGCCATGTCCTTGACATGAATAACATTGTTCTCAGATTGGAATGATACACTTACTTATGTGAAGTAAAATATATATTTTGCCAACTAGAAGATAAAGTCCATGAGGCCCATGTCTGGTATTGTTCCACATTTTATCAACATTTCCTAGGGAAATGAGTAGCACAGAGCTACTCTACTATGATCAATAAATATTTTTTAAAGAGGTAAATAATAAGTGCACTCAAGGAGGTGTGGTTTTCTTTTTAAAATCCTCATAAATATAAGGGAATTCTCTATAATGCTATTTTCAACCTAAAGATAAAGACTCAGGTTTAATGTTTTAGTTAACATTCTCTATGATTTAAAAAAAAAATAATAACATCACTACTGTCCTTGGTGACAGTTTCTTTTTATGAAAAAATATTAAAACATTAGAGTTGTATTACAACTTTGTGATGAAACCAAATTTATATGCTCTACATCTTGATCTAATCATCAAATCACCTTTCATTTGAGTAACAAAATGTCTTCATGAAGCCAAGGATTTTTTTCTGTGTTCAAATGCCTGCCTATGGAAGAATGCAGCAAGTACCTATTCAAATGATATCAAAGGGTTAGGGGAGATGATGGGCTATGTTAAGAAATTGATTCACTGATCTATTTTGATAGAAAATGTCCTCCGAGACTGTTTTTACACTTAAAAGCATTGGGTCAGCCTTAGCAGCAACAAAGCACCTTAAATGCTATTATTTAAAAAATTGTGATCTCTCCCAGGCTCCCCTTGGCTAAAACAATAAGGAGAATGGTTTTCTTTATTTCATGACACATACTGTATCTTGTTCTTATTCTTTTTTTTCCCCCTTTCTTATTCTTAAATGATAGGAAACATGAAGGTTCATTCAGGATGGTAGGGAAAAGGTGTGGATCCTACTAGTACTGAAGGATCGTTGCTTGGGGCTTAGCCAAGAAAGAGCCAAAGCAAATGAAACTACAACGCAGGACATAAAACACATTCAGGACACAATATTCACAAGAAAAAAGTCAAATAGTTTTGGGCTCTTAATATTAAAACAAAGTGTCAAAAAGAAGTAAAATAAATAAAAATTTCTCTAGTCTTTTTAAATGAACATGGGTTCTACCATCCCTACAGTTCTTATTTGCAAGATTTCAAACTTGCATTCACTTGATTTTGGAATGATTTTTTTTTTTTTTTTTTTACTTCTAAAAGGCCTTATTTTGAAAGTACGAAACTTATTTACAGTTACCTTCTTCATCTCTTTCCACATCTATCCCTTGGTCCACCTGTCAGAAAAGACTATTCATGATCCTTTTCTATTCAAAGCCTTTCGAGGATTTCCCATAACCTTTCAGATAAATTCAAAAACTTTTAGGAGGACATTAAAGTTTCTTTAGCATAATTTTCAAAGCATTTGAGAACTTGACCTCAGCTCAACCCTTGCCATCTCAACATGCAAATCCATACAAAAAGTGAATGCTTTACAGATTCCAAATCCATCTTTTTCTCTCTTGTTTCTCTCTGCCTCTATGCATGCGCTGGGAATATCTTTTCTCCTGAAATTAATTTCTCCTGGTCCTAAAAGGACCAGCTTAACAATAAAATTTTACTGTTTCTGAAAAGCCTTCCCTGGTATTCCCATTTGGGGTGAGGTATCATCCAAACGCTCCCAGGTCAAAAATGGAAATAAATAAGCTTTATTCACTTAAGTACAAGGAGAAATAATTGCCCATAAGGAAAAAACAAACAAACCTGTAACTGTATATATAATTAAGTAATATGACTTCATAGTAGAACTGAAAAGGCCATCCAAGTCATCTACCCAGCAAGGTTTTACCACAAAAAAGTGACTCCCACAATGTACGATGGCCACACTGGCAGGGTTGCTATGTTTTGGAAGCCCACTCCACCGAGTAATTTACAGTTCATCTCCACAGGGGAACAGAGCTTCAACTTTCTCCGCAATACAGCAGGGAACCAGTCACTCAATTACCACAGATAGACACGGTGATGGTGTTGAGTCTTTCTGCTGTGAACATCGTCATATATGTCTGTTTGGTACACTGATGTTCTGGAATTAACTGATAGTCAAACTCTAATCTCCTTTCTCTAAGGACCTGATACCTGAATTGGAATGTTTGCTTACCTCAGCTGCAAACTCACTCCTATCACTTGGAGAGGAAAATGGCAGTGTATCAAGCTACAGCTATGACACCATTTCCCTATCATAAGAAGGCGTAGCTAACATTTTAATTTTTTTAAGATTTTATTTATTTGTATGACAGAAAGAGACCCAGCAAGAGAGGGAACACAAGCAGGTAGAGTGGGAGAAGAAGGCTTCCCACTGAGCAGGGAGCCCAATGTGAGGCTTGATCCCAGGACCCCGAGATCATGATCCGAGCCCAAGGTAGACACTTAAGGACTGAGCCACCCAGGTGCTCTGGCATCACTAACATTTCTAGACAATTTTTTTTCAAAATCCCATGTGATCCACAAAACATAAAAATTCTATAAATGATTAACTCATGAAATTAGGTTGAAATCTCTGCTCCATGCACACTAGTGACATTGATAGAGATTATTACCATTCTAGAATTTTTATATTGGTGGAGTTTGGCAACAGTAATTGGTTGAGGGAAGTAGGAAGAAAGGCTGAAGAACTTGTCCTGGGCTCAATCTGCATAGCAATGTCACTCTTTCTTACCTGCATGTGTCTTTGGGGAAGCATTTGTGGTGGTGTCTAATGAATATTATGGGGTCCTAAGCTTTGCGCCCCAGATGACTTTGCATCACCACTGATTGCAAAAGCTACACAAGCCTATCGTGCAGCTTCATGAAGGAACAATTGCATATTTCTGAGTGTTGGGACTTGGATTCTTGCTTTAAATTTGCTACAAAGTATGTGGTTGATGCTAAGTTATTTTCCCTCTCTGGATTCCAGTTTTTTTCTTCCAAAAAAAAAAAAAAAAAAAGAAAGAAAGAAAAAGACGACATTGGGTTCCATGATCCTAAGATCTCTTCTACTTTAAATATTTTATGCTAGAAATGTATTGGCTTCAATAATGTCCAGTGCTTTCTCTTTTGTAAAGATCTAAATCTTAGTCCTAGAAGTTAAATGTCATGAATTTCCACATCTTAATATATTCACCAGTAGTAGTTAACAATACTGAACAAATGGTATATACCAGGCACTGTGCTAAGAATTTATATATATATATATTAATTCACTTGTTTCCCACAACAACCTACAAAGTAAATACTAGTATTATTCCTGTTTTTTAGAGGAAGAAACTAAAGTGCATAGAGGTTAAGATACTTGACCAACTAGGAAATAGCAGAACCCAGAACTGAAACAGGCTCATGTTTTTGTTGTTGTTGTTGCTGTTGTTTTGGTGCCATATTGCCTCCATTGAATGTAACAGGAGTAATTTTATGAAGCATAACATTAATATAAATTCAATTGCATTACAATTGACAATTTGATAACCCTTACCACTATTGTGCAAATAAGTAGCATGAATATTATCATCATTTTATAGACAAAGGAATTAATCATGTTCCAAACATTCCTTCCAAGGAATTCAGCATTCTTTCTTCTACACGTCAATGCTTTCTAATATTGAAGGCTGCAATACTAAGTTTAGATTAACATGCATACAATCACTAAATAATTCTTTAAACTTTACATGTTCTAGGCACTGTACTAAGGTGAAACTGATAAAAAGGATCACTTTTTTGGGGGGGACAGAAATACAAGTACCACTTAATGCTTTCACCATTAAATTGGGAATGGTTTTTCTAATGGGGGTCTTCTAAGTCAAGACCTAAAGAAAATGATGATGCACAGCTGGTATCTTAGAGAAGAACCTTGCAGACGGAAGAATGCAAAGGCCCTGAGATGGACTAATGCATGTGGGTCACGGGAATCACAAATTGGCAACTGTGACTGGAGAAGAGCAGTCAGGAGAATGATAAGCATTGATGTCAGAGAGGTAATAGGTGACCGAATCATGTAGAGCCTTAATAGGATTCTAGATTTCATTCTAATCAAAGTTGTTGGAAATTTCATCAAAGGAAAGACAGGATCTGGTTTAAAATATATAGTACGTGATTGACAGAATAAGAAAAAATCATTGTTATTATTACTTTACTGAGTATTTTCCAGAAGCACTTTCCAGTTGCCCAGATGTTTTTCAGAAATATTTTTTATGCTACTTGACTTTCTAATAACTTTATTTTTAATTAGTGTCAATAGATTTCTGAAACTTTCCACAAATTCAGGTTTAGGGATGTTTTCTTTTTTCCTTGTTCTTATCTCTTTCTTCTTCTCTTTTTTTTCTTTATATTTAGCCTAGAGCATATGTTAACATAGGACCAGATCTGATGTCTGAAATGAGTTCATGTCCCCTGTTACAGGAGTCCAAATCATGATCACCTCCAAAGGGTGATCTACAAATAGAAGAAAGCTGAACTCAACATTATTGTATCATGGGTTATGAGGCCAGCCTGCATGGTCTATATTTCAGTTAACAGAAAATATTTATATACACTGCTTCTCAAATGGAATAATGGCCTTGATCAATGATTGTCAATTTCTATTGTCCATGAGAAAAATGATGTTCTCACATGCAATATACAATGCCAGGATCCTTCTGCAAAATAGAGAAGATAGAATTCAAAGTATGCTTATTTCTCAGAACCTTACTTATAACTTCATTTCCTCCTCTTACTCTCAAAAAAGTATACTGGAATGCAAATGAGTTTGCAAGAGAATGACATTTTTATTGATATAGTTGGTATATGAATAATGTACCTGATCCAAATGCTCAGCTGAGCAATAAACACAATGCTGTTTTACTATAAGTGGGCCTAATTTTCATGTGGCAAGCACTTCAGGATTTCTGTCATGTTCCCTAGGGTCGGATCCATCTCCTGAGATGTGCATCATTTGTCTGAACCTTTGTGGCTGATTCATACAAAACACTTGTTTGCCATCCCTCTATCCCAACCACAGAGCTCCTCTACTTCCAACTCTTTAAGACACTTCCTGGTCCCTCTTAGGGGGTGTGGGAAACATTTAACTGCTTCCTTCCACTATTCCGATTCTTCAAGAAACAAGGTAGGGCTTTTAGAGGGCATTTATTGCCTGAGGGCTACTCTCAGGTAGCACTCCTCTGACATACTATGATGGAAACACAGGGCAGGGTAATGGCAGAAGGCAGTCCTGGGCCCATCTTCCCAGATAGATCACTTGGACATTTCTTTTAATCTCTCATTATTCTGGCCTACAGGCAATTTGTCTCCTATTCTCTCAAGAATATGTATGTATTCTCAACTCTGGGTCTTAAACCAATTATTGGTTTCTTACATTCAGTTATTCTCCACCCATTCAAGGACTGAATGGGTTGAGAGTTCAGGGTGTAGTACCCCATCTCAAGCACCAACAATATCTATTTATTCGTGGTAAATTATGGTACATATCCCTTCATTCTACACTTCAAGGATGGATCTTCATATGGTCTAAGCCAGTCATGATTATCCACTAGGATATACTAGTTTTTGCTGGAGAAACAAACATACAAATGCTTAGTGGCTTAGTATAAAAAAGCTTTAATTCATACTCATGCTAAATATCAAGGGTGAGATAAAAAGTCCTATTCAAAGGGCACTGACTATCTAGATTACATACTAGCAAGTGTGGCAGAGGGAAAACAGAGCCATGGAGTATTTCACATCAGCAATTAAGTATTTTGGCCTAAACATTACGTTTGTCATTTCTACTACAATTCGTTGATCTGAATAAATCATGCCTCTCATTGTCCTTCCACACCCTAATTGTCATGCTTGGTCATATGATTGCTTGGACCAATAAAAAGTAAGTGGAAATAACTTAACAGACTTTGTAAAACCCACAGCATTATTCTTCATGTTCTATGTTTCCTCTGCTACAAACTGGCATCCTAGAATGAAGATATTAAATAAAGCTGTAGCCAACATGAAGTCAAGAAGTAGCATGAGCAAGAAATAAAGTTTTATTAGTGTGATCTATGGATGTTTAGGGTTGTTCGTTACTGCAATGTAACTGTCCCTAAACTAATTTATATAATCTAGAGGGGAGGGGAAATGAAATATTTGATGAACAACACTAATGGCTTATCATAAACTTTCTATGTTTTAAACACCTGGGTAAAATAATTGTGGATTTGGGAAAACTTTAATTTATGGTAAAAGCAATTGGGGAAATAAGAAAAAGAATAAGAATCTATTTGAATCCATTGCTTGAAATGTGGTCCTTAGAATGCACTGATGATCTGACCTTATGCTCATAGAGGAAGAAATTTAATTAAGCATACTATTGTCTCATAGTAAATGATATTTAGGTAATCAAGATAATATCAATATTTATTGATATCAATATTTATTATTATAAATATTTATTATTTTCTACCTACACAATCAACTAGATATACTTAATACAATTTGGTTCTGTAACCATAGTGATAAGCCTTGGCAATATCAAATAAACAGAGTGCATATAAAGCCTGGGTGCTAGAAAGAGGTAAGAATGGGTGCAGGAAGGATATAAGGAAAGAGGAAGGAGAGATTTACCAATATTTCATTCTACAACATAGGGAGCAAGGAGAAACTGCTTTTGGTTGGTAAAGCAAGAAACGGAGATTTAAATATTCAGTTTGAAGTGGAAGAGGTGCCCAGTCAAGAAATATAACAATAATATATTGGTAGAATATGCTAAGTCAGAGTCAGCATCTAACCTGCTATTTTTATAAATAAAGTTTTATTAGAACATGGGCACCCCATTTGTTTATGCCTTGTCTGTGGTGCCTTTCACATTGCAAGAACATAATTGAATAGTTGCGAGAATCCTAAAACAGAGCCCCAGCCTAAAATATTCACTAACTGAATCATTACATAAAAAATTTTTTGATAACTCCTGTACTGGATTATAGCGTAGTAAAAATCTAGTCTCAGAAAGAAAGTGGCCCAACATTAACAAGAGATGTTTTTTTCTTGCTAACAACATGTTTAACTGGGGCGGTAGGGACCCTGCTCCATGTAGTCACTCAGAAGAACTAAACTCCCTGAGTATCCACCATCTTAGGATGCCTCCATAATAACACAAGGTTTCAGAATTTGCCACAGTATAAGAGGAGGTCACATGAAAATTCCATGCTTCCCTTTGAATCCTTTGGGGCTAGAAGCAAAATATATTACTTCTCTCCATACCCCATTAGCCAGCACTAATCACATGAAAGCATAATCTTCCATGTAGTTTTCTGTGTGCCTGAAAGGAGAGGAAACACAGACAGTGGTGAGCACTAGAAATATCTGACACAAATGACATAGCAATACTGAGAGGAAGATAGAGGCATAGAAGTGGGAGGTTGCAAAATAGCTAAATACGAATCAATAAGGGCAGGGAATCAACAGATAATATTTAAAGTTTCTAAATAGTGGTGAAACTGAATTACTTAGAAGGAATTAACAACCATAAGGAACTAAAACTAGGAAGTCAACAAGGTGGTTTCTTCTGGGGCACAAAACTGGGAGAGGAGTAGTATAGGCATAGGACTATTATGTTTCCTGACAAACTATTCTATAGTCTTCTGGAGTATGGCTTTTCTTAACTTAATGCATATATTACTTGGATGTTTTATCTGAACTAGATCATTCTGGGCGTGAATATGTAACCTCTCCATACCAGCTTATTACCCAGTTAATATCTGTCTGTTAAGATCTAGTTCACTGACATACTAAGAGATTTCCCTTTTTTCCCACCTAGTCCTCCCCCAACCTATTAGCCACACTTTTGCTAAAATGATCCTTTCAAAGTACAATTAAATTATTTTATTTATTCTCTAATTTTTTCAATGTCTAGAGGTTCTGGAAAAACAAGGTTTAATCTCAGTAATGTGATGGTAAACGTTTACCAACTGGCTCTAAAAAAAAAAACCCCAAAACACCCTGATCTATAGCATTTGTAACTGTTGTGTATATACTAACATCATGACTGGCCTCAAACTGACAACATGATTTCACTAAAGCCAGATGGACAGAAATGCACAGTAGCACACCATGATATATATAATATGTCCACCATGCAGATATAATAGACGTAAATATCCTCAATAGTATAGATAATAGTTAAATAAAGTAAAATAATTAAGAAATGATTACTTTTGAGTAGATATTTCCTTGGGTTTTAATATATTGTTTAACTGCATATCTTACATAATTTAATTTTAATTATTAAATTATATAAAATTAATACTTTTTAATAATCAACTAGGTCAGGAATTCCAGCACACCACAATAAATCATCTTAGCGAGGCCTACAAAGCCCTTCATAATCACACCCTAAGCTTAGCTTTCCAGCCGATTCCATTCAGCATTCAGATCATAAAAAATGATTAATGGTTCCCTAAGGATGCTGTTCTATGCCCTTTTTCTGTGCATTTATTCTAAATTTCCTCTGCCTGGAGGGTTATCCTTTTTATTATGATAATGTAAAACTCTTAATAGTCATACAAGGTCCAGATAAGGAGTGATGACAGTGAAAATAGTGGAGCAAGTATCTCCAGAAATTTTCTCCTTCTAAAAGCAGTGAGAAACAAGATGGGATTGGGAGGGAGACAAACCATAAGTGACTCTTAATCTCACAAAACAAACAGAGGGTTGCTGGGGAGAGGGAGGTTGGGCGAGGGGAGTGGGGTTATGGACATTGGGGAGGGTATGTGCTATGGTGAGTGCTGTGAAGTGTGTAAACCTGGCGATTCATAGACCTGTACCCCTGGGAGTAAAAATACATTATATGTTTATTTAAAAAATAATAAATTTTAAAAAATTTAAAAAAAGCAATGAGAAAACTAGCAAAAATTTGTAAGTATCATCTCTTTCAAAATGGACATTAACAAAAGACTAATATAATATGAGAATTATTTAATCAAGAAAAAGAGTTGAATGCAGGTAAGAACAGTGAGCTTTGCAGCGCTTTAACTTGCCCTAGTCTCATACCCATTCTCTAGCTCCACAGGAGCCTTGAAAACTACCAGCCTACATTCACAGTGAAACCAGTAGTCTGGCAGTCACTGGAGGGACAGAACAGTGTTAGAGCTTTTTCAAAGCTACATTCCCAGATGAATGTCATTATTTGATGTGTCTGATGTCTCCCTGGAAGATCCCACTTGCAAGGCTGTCTGTATTTGACCTCATTCAAAGATCATCTACTAAGAAAAGCTCTTTCCCGAGTGTTTGAAGAAAACCACTAAAGCTGATTGTTTAAATTCAAGACTGTCTAAGGAGGTGGACAACCATTAAAGGGAACAATAGAATAGCCAAAAAGCTTAAAAGGAAAAGCTAAGGAACAAGATAGCTATAAAGACTTCAGCTCTAGGGGGCCGAGTGCATACATGTGACTAAGCATATGGCCAGGGCTGTGTGCATGTTCTGAAAAGAACCAAAAAGGCCCTGTGCTCTTACTTGTGCCTGACCCTGAGGCTTTGTACAAACAGGAAGTGAAGGATATGGCAAAGTGGTCAAGTGTCAACTGCAGCACACACACAGAGCCTCTTGGCAAAGACTGGAAGACTTACTGGTTGCAGCCATTTAAGAAAACTTCTGTCCAATCATTAGTTGACAAATAAACTGAGTAGAATTTTTAATGGCCACACATGACTAAAAATACTTTACAGAATTAGTTCAGAAAGTCACTAAACAAATGAACAGTAAACAGCAACAACAAATCTTGAGCTACAGAATTTCATTTCTAAAGTTGTTACATTATTTTAAATATCTAGTTTTTGATAAAAAAAATTATAAGATAGGCACAAAACAAAAGAAAGTATGGCCCATACAAAAATTAAAAATCAATCAAGAAAACCTGTCCCTGAGAAGCAGACATTGGATTTATTAGAAAAAGAGTTTAATAAGCTATTCTAAATATGTTCAAAGGACAAAAGGAAATCATTTATAAAAACATAAAGGAAAATATGAAAATCAGGTCTCACAAAAGAGAGTATATCAAAAAGAAAATAGAATTTATTGAAAAGTACCAAAGAGTAATTCTCTAGTTAATAAGTATAGTAACTGAAATGAAAAATTCACTAGAAGTCTCAAGAAGAGATCTGAGAAGACAAAATAATCCGTGAATGTGAGATTACCTAACCTAAAGAACAAAAGAAAGAAGAAAAATGGACAATACACATAAATTAACATCAGTCATACTAAAATATGCATAAAGAGAGACCCAGGATAAGAGAATGAATAATGAATAAAAAGTTTGGAGGAAATAATTGCCCAAACTTCCTAAATTTAAGGAAAAGCATTAATCTACACATCCAAGGAGCTCAGTGAACTCCAAGTACTATAAACTCAGAGATCTGCATCTAGACACGCCATAATCAAATTGACCAAAACAACAACAAAAAAGAATCATAAAAGCAATAAGAGAGAAGCAACTCATCTTCTACAAGCAATCCTCAATAAATTAACAGCTGTTCTCCCATCATAAACCATGGAGATCAGAAGGCAATAGGATGGCATATATAAAGAGCTAAAAGAGAAAAGCAGTGAACCCAAAATTTATATCCAGCAAAGCTATCCTTCAAAGTGAAGGAGAAATTAAGATGCTCTCATATAAACAAAAACTGAGACAAGTCATCACCAGCAGACATGTCCTACCATAAATTCTAAAGGAAGTTCTTTAGCTTGAAATGAAAGAAGACTAGACAGTAATTCAAATCCACTTGAAGAAATAAAAAGCATCAATAATGATTACTTCAAAGGCAAAAATAAAAACCAGCATAAATATATTTCTCTTGTAACTTTTTAAAATCATTTTACAGTTTAAAAAACAACTGCTTAAAACAATAATTATGAATCCCTGTTGACAGAAATGTATTGTGCAAAGATGTAATTTGTATGACCATAAGAGCACAAAAGAGGAAGGAGAAATCATAGCTATGTAGAAGCAAAGGTTCTGTATACTATTAAAAATAAATTGGTATTGGGCACCTGGGCTGCTCAGTCAGTTCAGTGTCTGTCTTCAGCTCAGGTCGTGATCCCAGGGTCCTGGGATCAAGTCCCATATTACTGGGTTCCCTGTTCAGCTGAGATCCTGCTTCTCCCTCTCCCACTCCCCCTGCTTATGCTCTCTCTCTCTCTCTCTCTGTCAAATAAACAAATAGAATCTTAAAAAAATAAATAAATTGGTATCAGGAGCACCTGGATCGGTCAGTTGGTTAAGCTTCTGACTCTTGGATTTGGCTATCATAATATCAGGGTCAAGATTGAGCCCCATGTCAGACTCCATACTGACTTAAGTCTGCCTAAGATCCTCTCTCTCTCTCCCTCCTGCTGGGGCACATGCTGTCTCTAAAATGAAAGAATGAATGAATGAATGAAGAAATAAATATCAATCCAAAGTAGATTGCTATTAATAAAATGATCATCGCAATCCTCAGTGAACCACTAATAAAATAATTTTTTAAATAAATTATAAAATAAATGAAACAGGAATTAAACTGGTTCAGTACAAAATGCGTATTTAACACAAAATAAGGCAGTAGTGGATTAATAGAAAAACAAAAGTAACATAATACAAAAGAAAATGAATAACAGTATGACTGATACAAATCCTACCTTATCAGTAATTACATTAAGTATAAGTAGATTAAAACATTCCAATTAAAAGGACGATATTTGCAAAACATTAAAAATAATCCAATGCTATACTATTCATTAATAGATGCACTTCAAGTGCAAATACACAAATAAATTGAAAGTAAAAGGATGAAAATATATATTCTCTATAAACAATAATCAAAGAATAATGGAGTGGCTATTGACAAAACAGACTTCAGACAATAATTATTACAAGAGACAAATAGGGCCATTTCTGTGATGGTAAATTTGTTAATCCATCAGGGATATATAAAAATTATAAAAATAATTGAACCTAATAACAGAGCCCCAAAATACATGAAGCAAAACCTGACAGGACTGAAAAAAAGATATAGATGACTCAACTGTAATAACTGGAGACCTCAATGCCCCACTCTCAATAATGAATAGAACTGGACAGGGGGTACCTGGGTGGCTCAGTGGGTTAAGCCTCTGGCTTCAGCTCAGGTCATGGTCTCAGGGTCCTAAGATCGAGTCCCGCATTGGGCTCTCTGCCAGAGAGCCTGCTTCCCCCTCTCTCTCTGCTTGCCTCTCTGCCTACTTGTGATCACTCTCTTTGTCAAATAAATTTTAAAAAAATCTTAAAAAAAAGAACTGGGAAGAAAGCCAACAAAGAAAACAGAAGACTTGGACAACACTATAAAACAACAAAAATTGACAGAAGTCTATTGAACACTTTACCTTATTTGGGAGTATGTTGTTTAATTTACACATATTCCCTAAATTTTGTCTTTTTATTGATTCCTAATTTCATCCTTTTGTGGTCAAAGAGCATACTCTGTATGTAAATTTATTGTGATGTGCTTTACAACCAAAAAATATGGCTTACCCTAAAGAATGTTTAGTGTACATGTGGGGAAAATGTGTATTCTATTTTTGTTGTGTAGAGTGCTCAATAGACTTCTATCAGGTTTTGTTGGTTTATAGTGTTGTCCAAGTCATCTGTGAAAAAAGTAGTCTTGATTACTCATGAAAGTTACCCATCTATGTAGTCAATGTAAACTATCTCCATAAATAGTTGCAAAATGTTTCCATTTTATTTATTCTATTCTATTTATTTCTCTATTCTGGTATATACCACCCATATTGGAAATGCCTGCTTTTTTGGTCTTTCTCCACTACTCTCCCTGTCAAACCATATTTATTCAAGGGCAGGGACTGAGCTTTACTCATCTTTGTATCCAGAGAACCTGCACAGTATCTGACACATAGAAGGTCCTCAAAAAATGTTTATGCAATGGATGGGTAACTTTTATGACACAAATTTATTAGCATCACTATTCTGTGTATATCATTAAAGGTTAGCCATATAAATCCCACATTATACTGCCAAAAGGATGATAGGTGAAAAATCATGGGAAGCAAACAATATCTATATCAAATTCCCAGAATAGTAACAACTCTTACATAGAATTGAGTACTGTTATTGTTGTTATTATTAATAGTAACTCATGATTGTTTTACATTGTTAGACACACATTTTGCTTTGAGACTTTTCCCTGTATTGTTTCACATCTTTTTCAGTCATTACTTTCTCAGATTCAACCATGTTATGATTTAAAAGAGTAATGGGAAGAACTTAACACTTTTTTCTGTAGGAGACAGGAATAAATACAGAGGCACAACGTTTAGTCTGGTCTCATATTGGATCATCTTTATAGGAGCAACTGAAGCAGTCAAGGGCATAAACTTCCACAGCACCCCCACCACATTCACACACCCACCTGCATCTGTACCATACACCACTCCTCCCTCATCTTGGTTACTCTGTGAAGCATTCTTACTCCTAGTTAAGACTACTTTCTTCACAGAAGCATTAGATCTCATACTCTCTTGCCAATTGGAGGACACTATTAAAGCAACTATCACTTTTATTTACAGTATCGTTATGTTTTCCTTCTCCACTGCATATTTACCTAAATATACACTCTCTTTCCTCCCGTATTACCAATCAACAAACAAAACCAAACCTTTCTTTTGCTCTCTACTCACTCTGCAATAAACTCACTTCAGTCAGAATGTCATCCGAACTTTTTTTTATCAATGCCGCCAATAATATCCACATTGCTACAGCCAATTTCAACTCTCAGTCCTCATATTATTTAACCTCTAGACTGTATTTGACACAATCACTTATTCCCTCCTCCTCAGAAAACTTTTTTTCCCTTAGGTTTCAGAACGCTGTACTCTTGTTTCCTCTTAACTTTCCCTGTATCTCTCTATTAACCTTTCTAGTCTTTTCTCTGACTTATAAATGATAAAAATCCTTAGGGTTCAAAACTGAATTTTCTTCTTTATCAATACATCTCTGTAGGTGATTGCATTCATTTGCATGGCTTTAGATACCATCTTCATGCCAATGATTTCCATGTTTGTGTCTCCAGCTCAGACTTTTCCTCGGAAGTCAACACTCATATGCCTAATACAACTTGACACAAATATTCCAACTAAGATAGAGATTCCCCTTTCTCCACCCAAACCTTCTCAAGTCTTTTCCAACTCAGTAAAGGGCAATATCCTCCCAGGTGCTCAGGCCAAAAAATTTGTAGTTATATTGGAGCCCCTCTCTTTCTCTCACTCCTCATATCTAATCAGACAGAAATTCGTACTGGCTCTACTTTCAAAATAAATCTACAGTTCATCCACTTAACCACCAATCCCTTTGACAATATCTATATCCAGGCCATTGTCATCTCTTGTCTAGAATATCACAAGAGCCTCCTATCTGGAATCCTGGTTCCAACCATTTCCCTCCTTCAGTCTGTTCTCAATGCAGTGATCCTGAAATTTCGAGTCAGATCAAGTCATTCCTTTTCTCAAAACAGCCATCCTCAGGGTTGAACCCAGAGCCCAAAGGCTTTTTATAATCTTTCTACCAGGAACCCTCCTTCTTTACTCCCAGTTACCTCTGTGAACACATCTCCAATTACTCTGCTCATTCACTTTACTCCCTGGTATGGATGTACTAATATAAATTTGGGGATTATTTTTGAATAATAAAATATTTTAAATGAATGATAAGATCATTAGCAATTAAGCAGTCCTGGAAAATACCAATTATGCCAAGCATTTTTCTGTTTGAGTCTCCCATTAAGCTTAATGATACCATTATCCTCTAGGTCTCTGTGCCCCAAATTTGGTCACCATCTTTGATATCCTCTTGGTCACAGACCTATTCTCTCTCTTCTGTTCCATTGTATATCTATCTATTGGAAATATGACTATCCCCCAAGTCCCAGGTGAAATGTTCCTTCTTCCATGAAGCATGGCCAAAACTTCTGACTAGAGATTGGCTTACTTCCTTTGAATTCTTTTATTTCATTGTCACTCTCTTAAAACATTTCATATATGAAATATAGGGAGGATGCTGTGGTGAAGTGGAAACAGCATTTGGACTTAGAACATGAAGTCCAGGATTCACACTCCAGCTGTCATTAACTAGATCTGTGACTT
>NC_081575.1:11047355-11058168 GCF_022355385.1 Mustela nigripes
ACACACACACACACACACACACACTAACTGGGATTGTTTTAAAGATCCCATTAGCTAATATATGGAGAAACATGTAACACACAACTTAAAACATAGCAGATAATTAAAACACAAGGCTCATACCTTTTTCTAGAATGAGAGTTTATTGGTAACCAAGGTCATGTTCTGTCCAGATTCATCTTCTTTTTATTTAACTTAATTTTTTTCCGTTTTCCAAAATTCATTGTTTATGCACCACATCCAGTGCTCCATGCAATACATGCCCTCCATAATACCCACCAACATACAACCCCACTTCAGACATAGTTGGCGTATCACCTGGTTCATGGTGGGTAGTCAATATTGAATGAATTAAATTTTAAGAAATTACTAGAACTCATACAGCAATTCAGTAATGTGGCAGGAGACAAAATCAATGCACAAAAATCAGTTGTTTTCTTATACACTAACAATGAAACTACAGCAAAAGAAATTAGAGAATTAATTCTATTTACTATAGCATCAAGAACCATAAGATACTTTGGAATAAACCTAATGAAAGAGGCAAAGGATCTGTACTTAGGGAACTACAGAACACTTATGAAAGAAATTGAAGAAGACACAAAAAGATGGAAAAACATTCCATGTTCATGGGTTGGAAGAATAAACACTGTTAAATATCTATACTGTCCAAAGCAATCTATACTTTCAATGCCATCCCAATCAAAATTCCACCAGCATTTTTCAATGTGCTGGAACAAACAATCCTAAAATTTTAATGGAACCAGAAAAGACCCTGAATTGCTAAGGAAATATTGAAAAAGAAAAACAAAGCTGGGGACATCACGTTGCCTGATTTCAAGCTTTATTACAAAGCTGTAATCACTAAGACAGCATGGTACTGGCATAAAAACACACACATAGACCAAAGGAATAGAGTAGAGAGCCCAGATATGGACTCTCACACTCTATGGTCAAATAATCTTCAACAAAGCAGTAAAAAATACCCAGTGGAAAAAAGACAGTCTCTTCAATAAATGGCGCTGGGAAAATTAGACAGCTATGTATAGAAGAATGAAACTCGACCATTCTCTCACACCATACACAAAGAAAAACTCAAAATGGATGAAAGACCTCAACATGAGACAGGAATCCATCAAAATCCTAGAGGAGAACATAGGCAGTAACTTCTTTGACATTGGCCATAGCAACTTCTTTCAAGACACATCTCCAAAGAAAAAGGAAACAAAAGTGAAAATGAACTTTTGGGACTTCATCGAGATCAAAATCTTTTGCACAGCAAAGGAAACAGTCAACAAAGGAAGAGGCAACCCACGGAATGAGAAAAGACATTCATAAATGACCCAACAGACAAAGGGCTGATATCCAAGATCTATAAATAACTCCTCAAAGTCAACACACACAAAACAGAGAAGCATGTCAAAAAATGGGCAGAAGACATGAACAGACACTTCTCCAATGAAGACATGCAAGTGGCTAACAGACACATGAAAAAATGTTCATCATCATTAGCCATCAGGGAAATTCAAATCAAAACCTCATTGAGAGGGGTGCCTGGGTGGCTCAGTGGGTTAAGCCTCTGCCTTCAGCTCAGGTCATGATCTCAGTGCCCTGGGATCGAGCCCCGCATCAGGCTCTCTGCTCAGCGGGGAGCCTGCTTTCTCCTCTCTCTCTCTCTGCCTGCCTCTCTGCCTACTTGTGATCTCTCTCTCTGTCATATAAATAAATAAAAAATCTTTTAAAAAAAAAAAGCTCATTGAGATACCACCTTACCCCAGTTAGAATGGCAGGGAATAACAAAACAGGAAGCAACAAATATTGGAGAGGATGTGGAGAAAGGGGAACCCTCTTACACTGTTGGTGGGAATGCAAGTTAATGTAGCCACTTTGGAAAACAGTGTGGTGATTCCTCAAAAAATTAAAACTAGAGGTACCCTATGACCCTGCAATAGCACTGCTGGGTATTTACCCCTAATATACAGATGTAGTGAAAAAAGGGCCATATGTACCCAATGTTCCTAGCAGCAATATCCACAATCACCAAATTGTGAAAAGAGCCAAGATGCCCTTCAGCAGATGAATGGATAAAGAAGATGTGGTCCTGGGGACCCCTGAGTGGCTCAGTTGGTTAAGCCTCTGCCTTTGGCTCAGGTTGTGATCCCAGAGTCTTGGGATAGAGCCCCTGCATCAGGCTTTCTGCTCCGTGGGGAGCCTGCTTCCTTCTCTCTCTCTGCCTGCCTCTCTACCTACATGTGATCTCTGTCTGTCAAATAATTAAATAAAAAATTTTTAAAAAGATATGGTCTATATATACAATGGAATATTACTCAGCCATCAGAAAGGGTGAATACCCAACTTTTGTATCAACATGGTTGGGACTAGAGGAGATTATGATGAGTGAAATAAGTCAAGCAGAAAGAATCAATTATCATATGGTCTCACTTACTTGTGGAACAAAAGTAATAACACGGAGGACATTAGGAGAAGGAAAGGAAAAGTGAATTGTGTGAAATCGGAGGGGGAGATGAACCATGAGAGACTATGGACTCTGAGAAACAAACTGAGGGTTTTGGAGGGGAGGGGGGGTGGGGGGGAAGGATGAGCCTGGTGTGGGTATTAAGGAGGGCATGTATTGCATGGAGCACTAGGTATGGTGCATAAACAATGAATCTTGGAACACTGAAGAAATAAAATTAAATTTTAAAAAAAGCACTACTGGCTATTTACCCCAAAGATACAGATGTCGTGAAAAGAAGGGCTATCTGTACCCCAATGTTTATAGCAGCAATGGCCACAGTCACCAAACTGTGGAAAGAACCAAGATGCCCTTCAATGGACAAATGGATAAGGAAGATGTGGTCCATATACACTATGGAGTATTATGCCTCCATCAGAAAGGATGAATACCCAACTTTTGTAGCAACATGGACGGGACTGGAAGAGATTATGCTGAGTGAAATAATCAAGCAGAGAGAGTCAATTATCATATGGTTTCACTTATTTGTGGAGCATAACAAATAGCATGGAGGACATGGGGAGTTAGAGAGGAGAAGGGAGTTGGGGGAATTGGAAGGGGAGGTGAACCATGAGAGACTATGGACTCTGAAAAACAATCTGAGGGTTTTGAAGGGGTGGGGGGTGGGAGGTTGGGGGAAACAGGTGGTGGGTATTACAGAGGGCACGGATTGCATGGAGCAATGGGTGTGGTGCAAAAATAATGAATACTGTTATGCTGAAAATAAATAAAAAATAAATTTAAAAAAAAAGAATAAGGATTTAAAAAACCCTGTTTTCCAATACAGGAGACATCTTATTCTGAGTCTTATTCCCAAATCTTCACTTTTCCACTTTAGAATAAGGTGACCTATCACATATACCCTCTTTGATTTGGGTTTTATAAGATATATGTTTCAGTAGTGCATTGTATCAATGTTTCCTGCAAGATAGTGGCATGTGATGGTGATATATCTTATGTGTTAAAAGACTCTAAGCAGGACCCCACACCCTTTGATCACACACAGTTTATTTTCCATTTACACCATTACTCTCAGAACTACAGCAAAGGGAGCAGTAAGATAGTTATATAACAAACTAGAAATAAATAAGTTTTTTTTTGGAGTGCAAGCTGGTTAATTCCTCAATTCAACTTTTTTCTTTCTGTGTGATAACTGTATCTTCATTTATAATAAGGAAAACTTATAAATTGTACTTTTCTACTTGAAAGAAGATTGAAATGAAGGAGTAATATGAAAGATGTAATTATAATGTGCCAAAATAGGATCATTGCAAGTTGTTCTTTTTAAGAATTTATTTTGGATGACATTTAAATTAAACTGCATTTTAATTCAAATACAAAGAAGGAAACCCACATCACTAACTAACTTTGCCGATCAACCTGTCAATACACTAATTATCAAAAACTTAACAAGGCAGAATTGCCCCCTTACAATTCTTATACTCTAGCCCTAGACACAAAGGCAATTACTTTGTTCAAGTTCTCAACTTTGTGAGTCAAGTTTAAAAGTGAACTCACAAACAGTGATAATAAGCCCTATCTATGAAAGAATTTTGGTAGCTATACAGAATTGACATTCCTTAACTATAACAGATACAAATCCACTAAGGGAACAATACCATTTACCCCTAAACTAGCGCTGTGCCCAACTATAAATAACAAAATGATCATGTAAAACTAATCATAATTGTTGTCATTTATTGGGCATCCAGCAGTTTTAGATTTTTTAAATGATACCTTTAATTTTCAAACTCTGAGAGATAGGTATTATGGTCCATTTAATAAATAAAAAAGTGATACTCAACCAAGTAACTCAACCAAGACTGCATACTAGGAAGTGCACAGCTTTTTCTGACTAAAGCTCTTGTTTTTTATCTTGTGCCAACTCCAGAAGAAAAAATGTTAGCCTTCGAGCAGGACTCCTGAAACCCGACTGCCGCAAAGTCAAGTGCCTCAAGGGCAGGTTTACATACATAACTTCACTCCAGGAATTATTTTTCAGCGCCACTATTTGTTTTTAAGGGATTCTGACCACAGCAATTTATTCTCTTCATAACCTTGGTGAAGCAAGAAGAGTTGCTAGATAATCCTAGCTATTTTATGTCAAATATTTTGTATCATGGTTAAAATATTGTAATTTTTTTTCCTTTTTTAATAACAAAATTTAATGGGAGATGTATGAAAAATAGAATTAGTAGCGTTTATGTTGTACAAATGGGAAAATAATGTCAGTACTATTTTTTAATTTTAATTCTAGTATAGTTATAGTAATGACTATACTATACTAATAACGATAGTAAAATTATTTTTTAATTTTTAATTTTTAATTCTAGTATAGTTAACTTATAGTGTTATATTAGTTTCAAGTGTACAATTTAGTGATTTGACATTTGTATACATTGTTCAGTGATCATCTTGATAAGGGTACTAATGTAAGTACTATGTTTAAAAAATAAATTATCCAGTGTTTTTTAGTACATATATTTAGTATATATGAATTGCAGATTTATATACAGTCAATGTAGGCATGCAATGTAGACCTATTACAATTCTCTATTATATTTAGGTATTGTGTTTATTATTATATTATATTAGGTATTGTATTTCTCAATAATTGTCATTTCATCTAAGGCAAATGCATGGTCATAAAGTTGTTTAATATGCATATTATTTTTTTCAATGACTATAGGGTATATAGTGGCATTCTCCCCTTCATTCCTGATGTTGGTAATTTGTAACTTCTATCTTTCTTCTAATTAATTAAAAAAATCTTTAAAACTTACACACATAGTCATCATTTTAGGCCCTTAAGTTTGTACAGATCCAAATTTCTGTTTTTTCCCTTCAATCTGAAAAACTTCCTTTAATATTTCTTTTACTTCTAGACTTCTTGTGAAAAATGATCTCACTTTTGTTTTATTGTTTCTGAAAATTTTTGTATTTCTTCATCTCCAAAATATATTTCACTGGACGTAGACATCTAGGTTGGCAGTTTTGTTTGTTTTAACACATTTATCAGTTGTGTCAAAGTGTCCTTCAGCTTTCATAATTTCTGGTAAGAAGTTTGTAATAATTCTTTTTATTCATCCACATGTAATATATCTTTTTTGCTTTTGTACTTTTAATTTTATTCCCCACACTTATTTTAGTAACCTGATTATGATGCCTTGGGCTTGATTTTCTTTATGTTTATCCTCCCATATTTAACTGAACTCTCTGGTTCTACAAATTCTTAGTTTTCAAATCAAATTTACAAAATTTCATCCATTTTTCCTCAAATAATGATCTGCTTCCCCTTTTTTCCTTCTCTTTCTTGGATTTCTAATATACATATATTGGGTCATGTAACATTATTCTACTTGTCGTTAGTGGTCTGTAAATTGTTTTATAGACACTTTTAGAATAGTTTTAGATTTACCGTAAAGATGTGAAAATAGTAGAGCAAGTTCACATATACAAAAACCATATACAATTCAGTTTTCCCTATTGTTAATATCTTATACTAGTATGGCATATATATCACAACAAATGAGTCAGTACTGATAATTATTACTAACTAAAGTCAATATTTGATTCAGTATTCCTTAGGATTCACTTGATGTTGTCTTCTTGCTCCAGGATCCCATGCAGGACACCACATTACATTTAGTCATTGTGCTTCCTGAGGCTTCTCTTAGCTGTTTCTCAGACTTTTCTTGTTTTTGATGACCTTGACAGCTGTGAGGAGTACTGGTGAGATATTTTGCAAAAAGTCCCTCAATTGGGATGTTTTTCTGATTCTTTAAAATATTTTATTTCTTTATTTGACAGAGAGATAGAGAGAGTACAAGCAGGGGAAGCAGCAGGCAGAAGCAGAGGGAGAAGCAGGCTCTCTGCTAAGCAAGGAGCCCGAGGTAGGGCTCTGATCCCAGAACCCTGGGATCATGGCCTGAGCCAAAGGCAGATGCTGAACCAACCGAGCCATCCAGGTGCCCCGGGAATGCTTTTTTATTCTTAGACTGAAGCTGTGAGTTTTAGGGAAGAATACCACAGAGGTGAGCTGTTTTTCTCATCACATCATATCAGGGCTATATGATAGCACATGACACATTACTAATGACATTAGCTTGAATCACCTAGCTACAGCAGTGTGTACCTGATTTCTCCACAGTAAAGTTACCTCCATAGTAGAGTTTCAAAGCAAATCATTTAGTGCAATCAGCACTCAAAGTGGAGGGGAATTTTGCTCCACCTCTGAGTGGGGAGTATCAACATAATTTGGAGCTCTTCTGTATAGGAGGCTTATCTCTTTTCTTCCACTTATATATTTATATTGCTATATACTCCTAGATATTTATTGTATAGTTTACAATATGTCAGTACTATTTATTAACTTTGCCTTTCATATTTGGTTGGTTTCTGTGTCCTTTTTCCATACCCCCATCCTTTTGCTCTTGAGATTTATTTTTAATTTTCTGACATTACAAGATGCTCTAGGTTCATGTTATATATGTCTTGCCTCAGCCCTCGAATCAGTCATTTCTTCAAGGAGTCCTGGTTTTTTTTTGTTTGTTTGTTTGTTTTTGTTTTTTTTGAAGAGTGACATTCGAAGCCAAGATCTGAGTGCTAGGTGTGTTGGTTGTTACTTGGTTGTCATCAATTCTAGGCCCCCTCAGCAGATACAGTGAGAAAGTATGTGTAGGTACGCTCTATTGTGTATATAACTATATCTACAAATATTTCTATATGTAGCCATCTATATTTATATTAAACTAAACCTGAGTTTATACTGATGTCTTCAGCACTAATTCATTACCATATGTATCATTCTAGCCTTCTGCCTTGCTTATCTATAACCTCCCACTCCAATATCGCAAAACTCCGTTCTCCAAACCCATCATCTATTTGCTTATTTGTTCAGTTCCAGTACAGATGTCAAGGGTTTCAGAATTGTTAGTCTGTGCCCCAGTGGGAAACAATGTTACCTAGGCGGAGTGCAGTGTTTATATAAAACTCGTTTTGCTTTTAGTCTTATAGATTCCATTCATACCCACCTTTCTCGGTGAGGTTATTTAATACATTTGTAATACAGTCAGATTCTGTTGTCACCATCTGAATTTTCTATTTTTACGTGGTTTAGACAGGTTTTTTTTCTTTTGCAAGTATCTAATGTTCTGAAAATTTCATCCACTTAGTTTCTAATTTCAGTATATGTCTTAGCTCCAAACTCTCATGTTTTCTTTTCTATTTATCTCCTCATTACGTTCATGTTTTTTTTCTTTTTTAATTTCTTTTTTAAAATATTTTATTTATTTATTTGACAGAGAGAGAGAGAGATCACAAGTAGGCAAAGAGACAAGCAGAGGGAGAGAGGGAAGCGGGCTCCCTGCTGAGCAGAGAGTCCGTTCATGTTTTTTTTTTTTTTTAACTGTAAAACATAGTTACATTATTTTAAATAACTATTGTAAAGCCCTTCTCAGCTAATTCCATTATCTCTGATTTCCTCCTTGTTATAACTCACAATTTACTATTTAGTTTGTTTTGTTAGGCAGTTAAATGAAGATTTTTGGCTTTTGATTTAATAGGACCTTTAATTTGATTTTTTAAATCTTGATTTTAAGTTTTTTTTTTTAAGCTTTGCTAGGGCAAGTCTCCAGTAGCCTTTACTCTTGGACTAATTTAGCCTTCTGGTGTCTAATGCTTTCTTGAAGTGTTAACTGATGTCTCTCCACTTTCACGAGTACGATTTTGAAGACTTTTTCAATCCTATGTGTAGAAAATTTTAAAAAACTGTCTTTGACACCTGAGAATTGGCCTGACACTTGTAGCTAGGCCTCAGTGCTATTAGAAGCTAGTCCGCCACTCACAGCTAAGGCATATTATTCTCTTATGGGACATAAATGATTTCATAGAACACCAATTTCAGACAATGATAAAGTGAGATAAATAAGGCCATTTTATAATTTTGTTTAAGCACAGACAAAAATAAGATCGCTGTATAACCCACAAAATACGAATATCCTCCATCCCCACTAATATGAGTGACTGCTGCTTATTCTTCTAATTACAATTTTGTATTTGTTTTACTCTGTCTCCCTTCTATATGAGATTTATTTTGATATCCAAGCATAGAATTGTCCCTATATTCTGGTAGCATTCAATCTAGAGCACACCACCACTTTCTTAGACCCTCTTCCAAATCACCCATCCAAAGCCCAAATCCTTTAATATATTTTTTCTAACAGCCTCTTACTGAGATGTCCTGGTGTTCATTCTCCTCACTGAAATGAGTAATAAACCCAACTTCTTCATCTATAGGTGTGTTCCTGAAAAACAATGACAGAGAGTTCTGGGAATTTTTCAAATGATAACTCACAAGTAGTCATTCCTTCTCTGGTCTCATGGAATTCATCCTATGAATGGGTTGATTAGTAACCAAAGATTCCAATGGCCCTCATGAAGATTTCTGGAGCTCCTTTTCTGCATAGGTCCCTCCTCTCCATTATTCTACTATGCAAATTTCAATTATTTCAGCCTGCCTGAATTCCAATTTCTGCTCCTCAATTTAGTGAAATAACAGTGGTTTACTTGGGTTCCTCTTTCTTGTGCCACAGTTCAAAATGTTCCTCCTGGGAGGGAGCTGGAGTGATTGCAGAGCTCACCTCATTCATTTCCTTTCTGAAGTGATCATAATCCTGCATTGCCAAATGTCCTGATTTCTGATAAGAGATTGTTTCAAATGTATGTCTTCTAGCTTTCTAGTTGTTTGCATAGGTATAGAAAGCTCTGGACTGGTTATTTCTTCATGGGCAGAAGTGGAAGTTCTGTAGCCACTTTTTAAAATAAAAGCGCACCACTCAAAAAGTTGAAAATAGAGTTACCCTACAACCCAGCAATTGCATTTCTGGGTATTTACCTCAAAAATACAAATATGGTAATCTGATGGGGGCACATGCACCCCAATGTTTATAGCAGCAATATGCACAATAGCCAAACTATGGAAAAAGTCTAGATGTCCATCAACAGATGAATGGATAAAGATTATATATATATATATATATATATATATATATATATAATTACATGCAGTGATGAATTAAAGTTGAAGACAACAGTATAAACTCATAATATTCATATATATATGAATGAGATCTTGCCATTTGCAATGACGTGGATGGAACTACAGGGTATTATGCTAAGCGAAATAAGTCAATCAGAGAAGGACAATTATCAAAAGCTGTCACTGATATGAGGAATTTGAGAAATAAGACAGGGAATAATAGGGGAAGGGAGGGAAAAATGAAACAAGATGAAACCAGAGAGGGAGACGAACCATAAGAGACTCTTAATCTCAGGAATCAAACTAAGGGTTGCTGGAGAGGAGGGGGGTAGGAGGGATGGGGTGGCTGGGGAATGGACACTGGGGAGTATATGTGCTATGGTGAGTGCTGTGAATTACATAAGACTGATGAATCATATAGACCTGTATCCCTGAAATAAATATATGTTAATAAAAATAAAATTAATAAAAAAATTAAAAGTCAAAGCATACCATATATATTTATCTGCTATTTGCTGTCCTTACATCAATCTTTTTTTTAAATATTTATTTATTTTACAGACAGAGATCACAAGTAGGCAGAGAGGCAGACAGAGAGAGGAAGGGAAGCAGGCTCCCTGTGGAGCAGAGAGCCCGATGTGGGGCTCGATCCCAGGACCCTGGGATCATGACCTGAGCCGAAGGCAGAGGCTTTAACCCACTGAGCCACCCAGGCACCCGATTACATCAATCTTTTAAAAAGCACGGATTGCATGGAGCACTGGGTGTGGTGCAAAAATAATGAATACTGTTATGCTGAAAATAAAAAATAAATTAAAAAAATAAAAATAAATAAAAATAAAAACATATCAAAGATATATTATAAATAAAACTCGATTTCACTTGATTTTGGTTAATATCTTATAGGATATAATCACAATTATGTATATAATCAATGCATTTGCATTTTTCCTTTTTAAATTGAAGTATAATTAACATGCAATATTATACTAGTTTCAGGTGTATGACATAGTGATTCAACAATTCCATACACTATTTAGTTCAGTGCAGTGGTATGGGTGAAATAGATAAAGGGGATGAAAAGATACAAACTTCCAATTACAAAACAAATAGTCACAGAGATTAAAAGTATAGCAGATATTAAAGTACCGCTTTAAGTATCTTCTTTGGAGAAGTATCTGCGCATGTTTTCTGCCCAGTTTTTGACTGGGATATTTGTCTTCTGAGTGTTGAGTTTGAGAGGTTCTTTTTTTTTTTTT
>NC_081575.1:11058568-11080556 GCF_022355385.1 Mustela nigripes
AAAAAAAAAAAAAAAAAAAAAGAATAGAGCTACCCTATGATGCAGCAACTGCCCTATTAGGTATTTACCCCAAAGATACAGATGTCATGAAAAGAAGGGGCACAGGCACCCCAATGTTCATAGCAACAATGTCCACAATAGCCAACCTGTGGAAGGAGCTGAGATGCCCTTCAACAGATGAATGGATAAAGAAGATGTGGTCCATATATGCAATGGAATATTACTCAGCCATCAGAAAGGATGAATACCCACCATTTGCATTAACATGGACGGAACTGGAGGGGATTACGCTAAGTGAAGTAAGTCAAGCAGAGAAAGACAATTATCATATGGTCTTATTCATATTTGGAACACAAGCAATAGCACAGAGGACCATATGGGAAGGGAGGGTAATGTGAAGTAGGAAAAATCAGAGAGGAAGATGAATCATGAAAGACTCTGTGCTCTCTCTCTCTCTAACAAATAAATAAATATTTATTTGTTTCAGGTTTCGGGGGGTGGGATGGGGGAGGGGTAACAGGGTGATGGAGGACTCATGTTACGATGAGCACTGATGTGTTATATGTAACTGATCAAAAACTAATGATGTACTATACAGTGGCTAACTGAACATAATAAAAAAAAGTACAAATCAAAGAACCACTAAAAATAAATAAATAAATAAATAAATAAATAAATAAAATCTAATTTGCCTGAAAAAAAAAGTACAACATAGGGAATATAGTCAATAATATTTCAATGCACTTTTAATAAACATTTTTTCTAGCATGTATGTCTGTGTATATAGAACCTTTTTACCCCTACCCATAAAATTGCATTATTCTATTTATTTTAATATCCATATGCCCAACAAACATTTATTGAGATACTACTATGTGCCAGGCTATATGTATTACAATGATCATGATTCCTACTGCTAAAACTGTGAAAGTAAAAAATAAATTTCAATGTCATTGTCTATTTATGAGAAACGTATCTTACTTTTTCAGAGTTGGCTTTCTGTAATATCTGTCAGACCTGCAGTATCTGTGTTCTGGTAGATCCACTTTAAATTTCTCCAAAATATCTTTTTTTATCTCTCTCATAAATACATTTTGAAGCCCTAAGTTTATATATAGGTTGTGATTTTATGGGTCTAATTTCAAATGACTTATTTGTAATTTATTTCATTTTTTAAATTTTTATTTTATTTTTTCAGTGTTCCAAGATTCATTGTTTATGCTTTTTGAGAACAGTCTAATTGGGAATTTAAAATCTAGTTGTCCCATACATTTCATTTTTTTATACCCTATCCGGGTATTAATGGGAGAAATGGCTATAGGAAGCTTTGGGCAGCAGATAGTATATGGTTAAAAAAAAAAAAAAACTGAGGAAAAACAAAAGCAAGACACCTTGAAACTTTTGACTGAAGAAACAATCACAGAGTTCACACTAGTCAAAAGCTTTGCACTGTGGGATGAGAATAGCATAAAAGGAACCAGAAATTACAGCCTTTTCTCTCCTCTTGGTAATTTCTTCCGTGTGTTTCCTAAGTCGGGGAGAGGGCAGGTTTAGAAAAAGGAAAACTAGCACCTTTGATTAGTGGGAAACAGATAGTTCTTTCTTGCTAGAAAATAAAGAACAAAAGCAAAGGTGTTTAATGTGAAAGTGGCTTTAAAACCTAAGCCACAATCATAGTTCACTGTTTATTGTATATAAAATGCTATTCTTTAAGATTTCCTAAGGTTAACTGTCACAGTTATGTTTGTTGTAGAAATGAATAATTAGGGGCTTTTTGAAAAAAATTATTAAAAAATATTTGAGAAAAATGATTATGTCCCCTTCAGTTAATTATTTGCCACTTAATTTCCTTTCTAGTATACAAAATCCTGATCCTGTATTATTTAATATATATACTGGGAGTGAAGATATGTTTGGAAAACTGAAGGGGGGCAGCAAGTAGAGAAGAATCCAATGAAATAAATCCTTATCTCACGGAACCTGAAATACTAAGTCACGAATACGAATAGGCTGTCATTTTTAAGCACTGCCTTTGTTTCAGACGGACCATAGCTTTATGCGATATCCTTTATCCTACAGCTTTTGAGATATAATTCACTTGTAACACTGTGTAAGTTTAAGGCATGTAACACTTTGACTTGATACACATATACTCCAAAACAATTATCATAGCATCAGCTAACACCTTCTTTGCATTAACAGGATTACTGTTTCTTTTTTGTATTGAGAACATTAAAGCAACTCTCTTAGCAAGTATATAGTACAGTATTATTAACTATAATCAGCATGCTGTATATTAGATCCCCCGAACTTAATCATCTTGGAATTGGAAGTTGGTATCCTTTAACCAACACCTCCCCGTGTCCTCCAGCCCCCATCCCCAGGCCCACCTGAGCACCAGTCTACTCTCTGGTTCTGTGAGTCTGGTTTTTCTTGATTCTACATGTAAGTAAGATCATATTGTATTTTTCCTTCTCTTTATGACTTATTTCAAGGTTCATTCACAAATGACAGGATTTTCTTCTTTCTCATGGCTGAATAATATTCCATTATGTATTATATGGTACAATACATATAGTGTAACATTTTCTTTATCCACTTATCTGTTGACAGATGCTTAGGTTGTTTCTTTGCTATGAGCACTATGCTTTTTAATCCTCAAACAAGCTCTATGAATCAGGTAGTCTTATTATTTCCTGTTTCACAATGAGATTATTGAGGTCTAGAGAAGTTTAGTAGCTTGTCTAAGGTCACACAGTGAGTGAAAGAGCTAGGTTTCAAACCCAGGTCTATGTGAATATTTCATTGTAGTTCTTTCCTCCATGTGGCCTATTACCTCTATATGAAGTCTGTGTCAAGTTCTTAGTCTCATTAAAGGGAATAATTGTTTCCTATGGCTAGCTTCCATAGAATATTCTCAGGAGAAATATTTTTACATAAGGTATATGACTTCTGGTCCCCTGGTCCTATGGCTAGGGGTTGGGACCGTGACTTTGGAGGTCCATTTCCCTAGTTCTAGTGTTCTTTTTGGAGGTTAACGTGGTGAGATGAGGCAAGGTATGGTTTAGAAACTCGAAAACTCTCCTTAATTTCAGTTCTGCCTCTAATTAACCTAGTGCTCTTGGTTGATCCTTGAATTTACTCTATCCAGGGGCAGGAAAGAAGGTTACTACTAAACAAAGGTCAGTGATGAGATCTTCCCCAATGTCCCATCAGCTTAATGGGTCTCAATCTCTTTCAGTCTAAAGGAAAGGGAATGTGTTTTATTTTCTTTAAGTTGTATCAAATGCAATGTAAGCTCAAGAGATACTCAGACAAATATGTCACTCTCCCTTTTCCTAAAGAGTAGTTCACAGTCCATTAGAAAAAACAGACAATAAAATGACAAATTAACATTGATATGCCATGGTCTATTAAAGACAAAGTTTTAGTAGAATTCACAAGAGAGAATTTTGTGAGGAAGAACTCAGAGAAAGCTTCAGATAAAAGGTGATATTTGACCTAGATCTTAAGGGATACTAAAGATAATGAAAACAACATTTGCTGAGTATTACATGTCAAACACTCTGGTAAATGCTTTATATGCATTTTTTCTTTAATCCTCCTAGCAAAACTATAAGTCAATTATTAGGACTGTTATTTTACAAAGTCACACAGCCACTAAGAGGCAAAACTGTGACTCAACCCTTTGAGTCTTCATTTATTAGTGAGTAAATATTGTTTCAGGATCTGTTCTAGATTGGCAGTTCTCAACCAGGACTGGTTTTGTTCTATAGGGGATGTTTGGCAAAGTCTTGGGACATGTTGGGTTATCTCAACAGGGGGTGTGCTACAGGCATCTGGTGGGTAAAGGACAGGGGTACTGCTAAATATCTTACAATGCACAGAACAGCCATCCACAACAAATAATTATTTGGCTCAAAATGTCAATAGTTGGTTAACAAATGCCACTGACATTGAAAAGCCCTGTTTTAAAGGTTTAGGGTACAGTAGGGAAACAATGGCTGTGGATCAATCATCTTACTCTCTTTTGGATGCAGAGAGAAAATTTAAAAATTAATAAAATGATACATAATAGAATGTCATGTTGTGACGAGTACTATGAGAAAAATAAAGCAGAGAATGAACATGTGGAAAAGATATGCTGATTTAGAGTGGCCAGAAAACACCTATTTGTGGAAGTAGTATTTGAACAGAATGAAATGAAGGAAAAAGCCATGTGAGTATCTAGAAAACAGAAAACGCAAAGGCCCTGAAGTAAAGGCACATTCTAGGAATGGAATGTTCTAGGAGTGTTCAAGGAGGCTAGTGTGTCTACAAAGGGGTAAACAGTGCAGAGAATGCTGAAAGATTATGACAAGGAGTCAGGGGGAGGCCAGATCATATAAGACTTTGTAATCCACGATAAGGACATTAGACTTTGTTTTATGTGCATTAGAAGGACACTGGGGGGATTTTAGCAGGGAAAAAACATAGTGAGATTTACATTTTAAGAATAACACTGTAGGGGCACCTGGGTGGCTCAGTGGGTTAACCCTCTGCCTTTGGCTCAGGTCATGATCTCAGGGTCCTGGGATCGAGCCCCACATTGGGCTCTCTGCTCAGCAATGAGCCTGCTTCCCTGCTCTCTCTCTCTGCCTGGCTTTCTACCTACTTATGATCTCTATCTGTCAAGTAAATAAATAAGATCTTAAAAAAAAAAAAAAGAATAACACTGTAGCTTGTGTGGGGAGAACAGATCCTTTGAGAGACTGCCCTTTCCATTAGTATGTCTGGCTGAGAAGACCTATATCCTACTAAAATTAAGTTACAATGCTGGATTAAAACCAATCCTCTTAAAAAACACTGGAACACTGGAAAGATAGTAAGAATTCATCAAGTCAAAATATAAATGAAGACAGGATTTCCAAAGGTAATGAATCTACTTTTGTGGCCAAACCTATAGGAATTGGATTTTGTTTGAATGATCTCAGAGGCTGTGGGGAACAGAAGGCAATGCCTAGGACCTTCACAAAATGGACAAACTAATAGGAACCCCTATTTTCATAAATCTTAGATCCCATAAATTTATAACTTCAGTGTAAATGTGAACTAGAAGTAAATCTAATTCTGTTTCACATTCATCTCTAATGAACAGCAAGGAAAATTGCCTTAGAAATTCTTAAAGATGCTTGGGGCAGGGAGATACATAGATTTTTCAACTAAAAGCTGACCCTCATACGGACTGAAGACCCAAATTTATATTACCTGAATATCTTCCCAAAAAACTTAAGCCAAGAAATTAGTTTAAAGTAGTCCTCAGTGGGTGGTAGTCCCAGACACCTGAATGAAACAAAACCCAAAAATTCTCTTTTGAGAAAACTATATACATCTGGGTCTCCAAGAATACCAAACAGTAATTTTCTGAGGAAAATGAAGGGCTCACCATAAAAAAAATCATTTAACAAGTTGAAAGAATTTAAGTGTAGCTAGTATTCTATGGTCCCTATGTTGTCAAGAGGAAGAAAAAAATGTATCTTTGGGATATATACCCAGCAGTGCAATTTTTGGGTTGTAAGATAGCTCTATTTTTAACTTTTTGTGGAACCTAACTTAATTTTAGCCATTCTGACTGGTGTGAGGTGGTATCTCATTGTGGTTCTGAATCTAATAATACACTGTATGTTAGTCAATTGAATTTAAATTTAAAAAAGAGGAAGAGAAATGTATTGATTATCTTTAGACTTTAAGAAGTGAAGTATGAATGTTGTAATTTACAGGGTTATCACTGAAAATAATTGCGTACCCACAAATTAGTAGAAAGAATAAAAGGAAATATAAAAAAAACTTGACTCAAGAGAAATCATAAAGGAAGGAAGAAATATAAAATAGTTCAGACAAAAGAACAAAATATATGGTAAGATATAAATGTTAATGTACCAATAATTACATTAATTTTAATTGAACTAAATTATCCAGTTATAAGGCCAATATTTTCAGTGAGGATTAAAAATTCCAAGTACAACAACAAAAATTCCAACTATATTTTCCTTGCAGGAGACATCTAAAATATAAATTCTGAAAGCAAAACGATGAGAAAACATTTACCAAATTTCAGCCAAAAGATAAAGAATTAGAGCTATTTCTATAGAACAAAATAGATTATAAAGCAAAAGGCATTGCTTGAGTGAGAAAGTATCTCTAAATGTAAGCTCCATTAGGGCAGGGTTTTTTTTTTTCTTTCCCTTTGGTCATTGTACCTAGAATAGTGCCTGGTGCACAGCAAATGATCAATAAATAAAAAGTAGACATTAAATAAATGAGTGAATGAACTTCTTAATGAGAAAAGGTTTAATTCATCAGGAAGCTATGACAGTTTAAAATTTGTATTCACCTAATAACATACCTACCAAATATAGAAAGCAAAATTTGACAGAACTATAGGAAGCAAAAGATAAGTTCATGATTAGAGAGCAGGATTTTAATAGACCTCTCTAAGTGATCAGTAGACAAATTAGCCAAAAATATCAGTAAGATACCTCATTTTTTTTAAAAAAAAAAGATTTTATTTATTTGACAGACAGAAATCACAAGTAGGCAGAGAGGCAGGCAGAGAGAGACGGGGAAGCAGGCTCCCTGCTGAGCAGAGAGCCGGATGCAGGGCTCAATCCCAGGATCCTGAGATCATGACCCAAGCCGAAGGCAGAAGTTTTAACCCGCTGAGCCACCCAGGTGTCCCAAGATACCACATTCTTGAGGATAGACTATAAATGAGCAAGGATACAGACAAGAACAGCCAAGGTGCTTTATAAAAGTTGAAAGATCATACTATCCTGGACTTGGGTAGTGAGAGCACAGAAGGTAAGAAATGCTGAAATTCTGGATATATTCTGAAAGTGGAAAAAACAGGTTTTGCTTATAGATTGCATGTATATCTAAGGGAAATAAAGGAGTTAAGCAAAACTTCAGCTTTTACCTAAGCAACCAGGTGAATGGTGTTTCATTTATTGAAATGAGCTAACTGGGGAGTTTGCTGGTTTGTACATAAGATGATTGTGGTGGTAGCTCAAGAGATCAGTTTTGGACATATTAAGGTGGAGATGCCTATTAGATGTCCCAATTGGAGATATAAGGGAGTAAGCTGGACATAAAAACCTGTAATTCATGGAAGAAGTTAAGAATCAAATACAAATATGGGATTTGACAGCATAAAGATGGCAGTTGAAGCCGTGAGACCAGATGAGTCTTAAGTGAGAGAAGAGAGAGAGTCAAGAACTGAATCCTGGTGCACCTTTAGTGGCTGGGAAGAATGAAGGTGGGACAGCAAATGAGGTGGGAAGGAAAAGTCACAAAAGTAGGAGGAAAACAAGGACTGTGTCATATTCTGGTAGCTAAGTGAAAAAAAAATTTCTTGAAAAAGTGACCAACTATGTCAAATGCTGCTCAGAGGTGGAATAAGATGAGAACTGAACATTGATCATCGGATTAAGCAAGATGGAGGTCACTGGCAGCCTTGACAAGTATGGTTTCAGTACAGTAGTGAAGATAACATCCTGATTGAACCACTTTAGTTTCAAGAGGTAACAGGAAGAGAGCAAGTCAAGATGGCAAGTATAGATTTTTTTCAGGCTTTAGTTTCAAATGGAAGCCAAGGAGGCAGAGAAAAGATACGATAAAGTCAGAAAATGTTCTCCTATCTTAAGATGGAAAGGACGGTATATTTGTATATGAAAATGATGAAATCAAAAGAAAAAAGTAATTATGAAAGGAAGAGAGAAGATAGCTACATGAGAAAAGTCCTTGAGCCAGAGATACGGGGTGTCATCTAGTGTCTTCAACAGACACCACTAATTAGATACTCTGATTCCATCACCCAGTAGAGGAACACACAGCAGCTGCTTTTCAAATGGCTTATAATTACCTGTTGCGGATTTCATAGTTTTGAGATTGGGACCTGAGTGGAGAGCCACAGTATTCACTACACCAGCCAACTTTGAGTTGGAGGGTCATGCTAATTGAAGACAATGTCCATGACTCTTGCCATGATATTTGATATCTTTCACATCTGCAAGTGTTTCCCATTAGAAGTCCTTTGCAATTCTAAAATAATCTGACAAATTCCGTTTCATCAATTTTTTAATCTGTGATCATTCCAAATGGGAGTATTTGCTCTTTCATTACCATGGCTCCCACTTCTGCCTTTCTTACATTATTCCTTCATCCTTTAATCCTTTGCCTTCCCACTTCTCTCCCTTTTTAATTGCTACTGGTCCCTATAAGGCCAGCATGAATATTCCTGAAAGCCTTCCTTATGACTCTAGTCTGTCTTCTCTGAACTCTAATGGCATTTCATTGTATATGTTCCTTGTATCTATATATGACCTCTACATGACTATTAACTCTTTGGTAAAAGGATCTAAGCCTGAAAAAGCCAAAGAATTATTCAGTATATAGAAAAAAGCAATTTACACTCCTTGAAGAGCTCTAAGTACTGTTTCTAGTCTCCTCCATTGTTAGGGGATCTAGAAGGCAAAACAGAGCTGTGGGGAATCTGGATGGGCCAATACAGATAGTAAGGTTTGAAGCCTGAATGGAAAGGAACATGTTCCTTCTTGGTGAATGCTGCTCAACTGAGTTCTTCCTTATCTCTGATTTGAAAGTATGGGGGCCAGAGCAGAACTTTCCTTCACATAGGTCAGCAGGAATATATAGAGTATCATCGACTGAATTCTACAGAGTAATAAACTAAGGCACCAAGTGCCAACAGGTTCTCAATGTCATCTGGTAAGCTATCACTGTGCCTCAAAGCCTTAGTGTGCTCATCTGGGCTGAACAGCTCTTCCTGGGACACATTAGACATATTTTAATGCAAAATCAAAGTTAAAATGCCAGCATGACTAATAATTAAAATGTGGAGCATTATAAAGGGAGAAGAGAAAGATGAGGGGGAATATTTCACTTATCAGGTAAGGATCACAAAAGGGTGGTTCCTGGCAGGTTCCAGAACCTGACTGTGTTAAATTCAGGAAAAAAGGAATAATCAGTCTCAGGGGGCAGACACATGCGAACGATAGTCATCTTGATTAAAGTAAAAACTTCTGTGCCACTTTAGAAATGGAAATTCTAACTGCCATGTAGACTAGCAATGCAGAGTCACAAAACAGAGTCACAGCATGTCTGAACTGAAAATTATTTAATCACCATATTTAATTCCCTCATTTTACAAAGCAAAAAACCGAGACAAGTAAAGGGGATATGATTGTGCAAAGTCACAAAGCTAGTTAGAGGCAGAGCTAGAGACAAAACTCAAAATTCCTGCTTCATAAGCCAGTGAAATACAATTGTAAGCCATTACCAACTCAACACATCTATGGAGCACCTGAGATGGGTCAAACACAGTAAGTCATAAGCAGCAAAATGTGACATGAGGGGCTGACTACAGCACAATGATCTCTCTTCTCTATACACGTGCTGACTAATCGGAATAAAATGTAAGCAGATATATAATTTAAAATTTTCCAATAGCCACAATAAAAAAAATTAAAAACCACTGAAATCAATTTTGATAATATATTTGATTTTACCTAACATATCTAAAATATCATTTCAACATACAATTTAAAAAATTTTAATGATATAGCACACCACCTTATCTCATTTATATTAAGTCTCCAAATCCAGCATGTATTTTACACTTACAACAAATCTCCACTTGAACTGACCACATGTCAAATGTGCAATAGCCACATGTGGCTAGTTCTACCTAGTTACCACTCTACCGAACAGCATGGCTCCATACTGTACAGTAGAAAACCCAGTCCTTGACACACTTCCGAAAAGTAATTAAAATGCAGCTCTAACATATTACATTTAATAATCCAATAAGTTACAAAAAGCAGAAAATGCTTTTTCAGATGAAGTCCTGTGAACTTCAATTAAGTGTCCTACTTCCCTCAGTTATTCTATACCATGCCTGAGCATACCAGGTCATTGGAAAGGTTAAATGAAAAGAAGCAAAAAGAACATCTAAATAAAATGTTATGTTAAACCCAATAGGTTTTTAATGATTTCCTGCCTTCATTTATTCCAAGTCTTTATAATTGTGATTAAACATTATTTTCACAGTGGCAAGTCAGAACAGATAATAACAGGAATGGAGACACTTTCTGGTAAAACATTAGGGACTAAACTGTCCATTCCAAATTAGGTTTTTTTCCCCCAATATCACTGTCAAGACTAGTTTTTCATAAAAGGCAGATCATTTTACATGGAAGGAATTGCTAAGCAGGCTAGAGGTTCCAAATCCATTACCTGTTCATCACCTAGCTAATAGATGTTCACCCTCTATAACCTTGGTGAAATTCTGCCACAAAATTCAAATGCAACATACAACTCATATTTCTGAGCCCAGTGCTGCAAAATATGGCTCGACAATATTACAGAATCTTTCAAATGAGAGCTTTCTAGAAAATCCAGAATTTATGTTCATAGTAACTATAAATTAATCAAACGTCACAACAAATTTTGGAGCCCAAGAAGATGTAGCCTGACATTATAGTAGCTGGTCAGGAGAAGGTAGTTTCTGCAAAAGTCACTAAATACCATCCTCTTAGAGGTACAGTTTCCATAACTATCACTCTAAAGCATAAATGTATGGGGGAAAATGAGGTACAAACCTTGGATGTTTTTCAATTTTTTTCATGTATCTTGATTCATGCATTGTCACTTGAAGAAATATCACTTTTCTTTTCCTGAAAAAATTATAAAACACATTATTTCATTTCCAGGTCTTTGAGGGAAAAGAAATCTTACTTTATCTCTAGTTTGTCTTCAATTTCAAAATGTGCTACTCTAATTACTAACAGGAGAAACAGTGAAAGTTTATATGCCATATGGCTTAAAATGACGAGAAGATTGTGAAGGAAATGCCAGAAATTTTATTTTCATAGAAGTTTACTTTCAAATAGAGATGATCTATTTTTTTAAACCCAAGTGTTTAGAATTGTTGGAGGGTGGAAATCTACTTTTTTCCCCATTGTGTAAATTCTGCAGTATTCAGTACACTTATCTGAGAGCATTTGCAAATTGGAAGGTAGTCAAAAGAACATGACCAGGATGTTATGTAAAGAGAACTAAATCCTGTCATGCGTGGAATGGTTGAGGGAAGTGGAGAAAAAACTTGGGAAGATGCCAACTTTAACATAAACACTAACAGATCTGAAGGGAGAAATAGATAATAATAGTAGGGGACTTTAATAACCTACTATCAACAATGAGTAGAAAACCCAGACAGAACATCAACAGGGAAACACTGGACTTGGACCATGATAGATCATAAGATATTTCACAAAAGAAGTCCTGGAAATTTTAAAAAGACTGAAATCATACCAAAGCCAGATAAGGACACTACAAGAAGAAAATTACAAGTCTATATCCTTTACAAACATGGATACAAAATCTTCAACAAAATACTACAAAAGAGAATCCAACAGCATATTACAAAGATCATAAACCATGATCAAATTGGATTTAATGCTGGGATGCAATGATTGTTCAACAGACCCAAATAAATCAATGTGATACAACACATAAACAGAATGAAGCATAAAAATCACAAGATCATCTTGATAGGTGCAGAAAAATCATTTGACAGTATTCAACATTTTTTCATGATAAAAACTCTCAACAAATTAGTTGTAGAAGGACCACACCTCAACATAATAAAGGCCATATATGACCAACCCACATCATACTCTTTTTAGATCAGGTACAAGACAGGGCGCCTGGGTGGCTCAGTTGGTTAAGCCACTGCCTTTGGCTCAGGTCAGGATCCTGGAATCCCAGGATGGAGTCTTGCATTGGACTCCCAACTCCAAGGGGAGTCTTCTTTTCCCTCTGAACTTCTCCCTTCTCATGCTCTCTCTCTCTCAAATAAATAAATAAAATCTTTGGAAAAAAAGATCAAGTACAAAACAAAGATGCCCACTCTTACCACTTCAATACTATACAGTACTAGAAGTCCTACTTAAAACAATCGGGCAAGAAAAAGAAATAAAAGACAACTGAATCAGAAAGGCAGAAGTCTAATTGCCTCTGCCTATAGATGAAATGACATGTCATGTTGAAAACCCTAAAGAATCTGCCACAAGGGGCGCCTGGGTGGCTCAGTGGGTTAAAGCCTCTGCCTTCTGCTCAGGTCATGATCCCAGGGTCCTGGGATCGAGCCTCGCATCGGGCTTTCTGTTCAGCAGGGAACCTGCTTTCCCCCTCTCTCTCTGCCTGCCTCTCTGCCTACTTGTGATCTCTGTCTGTCAAATAAATGAATCTTAAAAAAAAAAAAAAAAGAATCTGCCACAAAATTATCAGCACTAATAAATGAATTCAGTGAAGTTGCAGGGTTCAAAACTAATATACAATAATCAGTTATGTTTCTATACACTAAAAAGGAACTATTGAAAAGAGAAATTAAGGAAACAATCATTTATTGAGTAGCTTTGGGAGAAAAATATATTCTACCAGTCCTGCTAGGGATTCCCAGGTTTGTCAGACCTTTTCTATGAATATACCTGTTCCATACTTCTTATTTCTGCTTAGGGGGTGGGGTTTCTTATGATCATGTGCTTTCTCTCATCCTGCAAAGCCAGGCCAAGGGTGGACCATGTCCCATGTGCTTTCCCTAGGGTGGTGTTCAGAGCTCCAATTTGTATACTTTCTCCTAATCTTAGAGTTGAGCCAGTTTCCGGTGCAAGCTCCCCAGCCACTGCAAAAGCTTGCACACCAACCGCTCAAGGGCAAAACACAGGGAGCCAGCTACAGCATGGGTGTGTGTGTGTGTGTGTGTGTGTGTGTGTGTGTGTGTGTGTGTGTGGTGCACAGAGCATTGGGGGTACCTATGGGCCTGTTGGGCGATCCACAGGTTAGTCTCCCCAGTGGTTTGTGGGCAGGCTTCCTGAAGAGTTCTGCAGAGTGCTTGGTAGGATCTAGATCCCTTTGATGCTCTTGAAGAAGCCCGTTTGTTGTTCTTCCAGCCAACCCACTCCAGTTATGTAGCCATCTCTTTATTCTGGATGGTATAAGAAAGAAGTGAACCTCTCAGGCCCAGTCCTGTACAGCTGGGGCATCTGGGTGCTCATTACAGGCTCACTTTCCCATGCGGCAGAAACAGCAGCCTGGGAATCTCTCTCTCGGGACAGAGCTGTGCTGCCTGGGGAATGGGAGATGAGGGTAAAAGGAAACTGATCCTCTTATACTCTTCAGTGTTTCTGATCTCAGATATTTTTGTCCCAACAGCATGCTAGAACTTCTCTGCTGGACTCCTGGACTTCCACAAAGGTGCTCTAGTGTGTGAGTGCCAAAATAGGTGTTTTATGGTGGGAGAATAGCAGAAAACTCTTATTCTACCATTTTGCTGTCACTCAAGGAATTGGAAGTTTAAAGTCTTGGTAATGGTCCTTCTTGAGTAGCAAAAATACTATCTGTTAAGGTTGCATACGATGCTTTGGGACACTGATGTGATCCTTTTGACAGCAGAATAAAAACCCAGGAGCTCTTTTGCTCAGGGCTCTGTGGATCTAACATTCTTCTTTGATCAGGGCCTAAGACATTATTACATGTCAATGATGGAGCTGTTAAGAACCATGTTAGAGGAATCTAACATGCCTATAGCAAAATTTTATAACATATTACATCCAAAAAGCAATCACTAAACACCATCATAGAATGAAATCAAATTAAATTGTATTTACATATTTAGACACATATGTAGAAACAATAAGCGAAAAATGTTTACCAGCTTATTCACAGTTCTCATCTCCAGAAGCAGAATTGGGCTTATTTTCCTTCTTTGTAGACTTATGCATTGGCTACATTTAGAGTAATTAATATATATTACTTTGGTAATCAGAAAAAAATTGTTATTTCACAAATATAATTAAATAATAAACAATGAATGCCATAAAATTCATTTCTTATAGAAATTCTTAATTAGCCCACTTTTTTCAACAATGTGCTGGAAAATTCTCACTGGGTCTCATAAGAATGATAAAGGTCTGTGGGGGAGGGGAAGAACTGATTCATTTTCTATTTTTAATAATGATGTCATGGATAATTTTTAATTTCTGATTATAAAACTAACATACATTGAATTTATCCAAGAATACAATTTATATTTAGGACTTTAAATACATAAAACTAAAACTCTCATTTTAAACACATAAATAATTCAAAATAAACTAATTCAGGATACTTCATTTAAATCCTTAAGATTAAATCTCTTAATTTAAATAAAGAAAATACATTATTCCATTAAAATATCATCTTCTTAGAAAATGCAACATAGTTCCTACAACAAGAAACATAATAGACTGGTAATCTGGATCTGCTAAATATATTATTGTGAATTAGGTAAATCAGATTTATCTCTAGATCCTAGATCTGGAAATGATCAGAAATGTATATAGATAATACATTTATTTCTACAGAGCAGCCCTCTAAAACACATCACCACTCCAAAGTTTGTTTCCTGAGCAAGACTTGTTTTCCTCAGGTATAAAATGAGGGAGTTGGAATAAATGATCTACAGTGACCCTTTAACAGGGCAACAGTCACCCTACAGACACACCAGCTCCATGAAGGAACCTGCATTAATATAAAGTCGCCCCGTCTTATACAGAGTTTCAAAATACTAACCTAAGAACACATTTGTCCACATGAAGTAATATCCTTTACCAATCTGACCCAATGACCATATTGAAATACCCCTGCAATTTTAAAGCATACCAGCCTCATCCATAAGAATACCTTCTGTTCCATAGAGACTGTAATTCCCTTGAAAGAATCTCCGTAAAGAATCTCCTGCTATTTGCAATCTCGTCGACACTCGAAAGGGTTTCTCATGCACCCTTCAGGTGCCACTTCTATATCTAGTTGTACTACTTCACATCATCCATTCACACTTTAGTTTTATAGGAAAATTTATACAGAGGCTTTATTTGCAAGTAAAGGATTACACTCTGTTTTTCAGAAGTATTTAAACTGTACCATTTACAACTTTTTGTACTGTTATCAAAATATACTATATTTGGTTTTAAAATAAAATCCTCAAAAACACAGGATAAGTAATTTAAATCACATTAAAATTCCTTGTTACATCTAAGTGAACACTATCATCATTAATCCTATAATATAATTGTGACACCAATAAAATTAATATCTTTCCATTTAAAATGTTCCCCAGAACAAGAGGCCAATTCTTCAGAGTATATTTTACCAATTATTTTAAAAATTAAATTAGAATTTCTAACACTGCATCTCATAGTCACATTATCATTTAGTGAATTCATTATGATGAATATCACCACTATGACTATCAAGGGAACTAATAAATGACTACTTCTTTAGCATTTTAACAATGGAAGTTAAAACATACAGTTTTATCCCTTTCACATGTGATTTTTCTCTTTAGCTCATTCCAATAATTGAAGTCTTTAATCTACCATTGTTTGACACAGAATCTACTTTGGGTAATATATTTCTTTTTCTTTATCACATAACTCTTACTACCTCATTATTTCCTAAATCATAACATAAAATGTAATCAATTAATTGAAAGCATTAAGTATTACTATAATGGTAGCTATTGCACTATTTGAATGTTTTTCTAATGGTTATATAAACCACTTCTTGATTGCTAAACATTAATTTTACCAGGCATGTGAATTATTTTATTCTAATAATTTCAAAGTTCCTATAATGAAGGGCCCCTGCCCACCTAGAACAGAGGTGCACAACAGTGACAAAAACTGTGGCTAGGGACACCAGTCTACTGGTGCCAGAGCTTTTGGGACTCTTCCTCAACTTCTCCCAAAAACTGTTGTAGTGAGGAGCCTAAACAACTCCATGGAGAACCCATAACATTCAGAAGGACAGGCCAGATAAGACCAGGTTAACCAAAGAAGGGTCGATGCAGGTGTAGTGGTGCCAGAATGTCTCTGGCAAATGCTGGAGCCAGTACTGCCTTGGTCTCTAGCTTTCCATAAGGCAACTGCCAGACAGTACACACTGCAAAGTAGGACTTGGAAGTCAAGGCCTCAATACTGCTTTCCAGGGACGCCTGGGTGGCTCAGTTGGTTAAGCAGCTGCCTTCAGCTCAGGTCATGATCCCAGCGTCCTGGGATCGAGTCCCACATCAGGCTCCTTGCTCCGCAGGGAGCCTGCTTCTCCCTCTCCCTCTGACTCTGCCTTCCACTCTGCCTGTGCTCGCTCTTGCTCTCTCTCTGACAAATAAATAAATAAAATCTTAAAAAAAAATACAAAAAAAATACTGCTTTCCAGACTTCATGAAAATGAAGCTAGTCTAACGTTAGATGTCTTGTTCTGCTACTTTACTGTCTGATGACAGTCTTGTCTTGCTCTTTGTGTTTAATTCTTCAGGATCTGGCCGGTGACAATGAAACAGTCATCATCATTGGCCAGATAGTTCAGACTCAACTGCGAGCAAGTCAGATGCCATTGCAATAACCACCATTAGAGCGAAAATCTCTTTAAGCCAAAATCCAAATCTCTTTCTGAGGCCTACTTATTTCAGAAGATCTTGGTCAATGCAGTTCTAACATTTATCAAATGCTAGATATGTGACAGACAAAAGATGTACTGCCCAGATACCCCTTCAAGGAAAGACATGATGCCCACCTACAAGGAGGGGAGTCAGCACACAGTCTCTAGCCATCAGCCCCTTCAAGGTCTACCTCAGCCTCAGAGAGCTAGCTGCCTCCCTGAAGTCATGCCCACAGCAGTCCACACCTAGCGCCTGAGCAGATACAAAGACAATACTCCCCTCAGAGTTCCAAGTAAGACTGGCTGAGATTTTGTTGAGCCTTCATTGAAGTTCAATTTCTTCCTCTGCCCAATCCTGCTCTTTCTCCTTTCCTCTTATAGCTACTGCTCCTCAATGAATATCCTGTACCCCAAAACTTCAATCGCTGAGTATGTTTTTGGAGATCTCAAACTGCAGTAATGTATCATGTGTGTGCACGTGCACACACGTGTGTTCACGTGTGTGTACATGCACACATATACATATACAAATATATATGTACATATGTATACACACACATAAATATGCTGTAAATCCCAAGTTCTGCTTCTAGCATTAAGGCAGATTAAACTCCCCTCCATTGGGAAACTATCAAAAATAGTGTAAGACCTATTTTTTAAAGCTTTCAAATGTATCACCAACCAGGAAAATCCTCAGAGGCCAGCAATGAAAAGAAAGTCTAGGTCTTGCTATAGATAGTCCAATAGAAAATGAGGTATAAATACCTGAAGGATCTAGGAAAGAAGGTCTGATTCAGCAAAGAAATATAGAACTAGTCAAGTCTATGTGAAGATATTAGAAAATAGGGAAAGACAGTGTGCTAGTTTGCATAACTGTTCACCAAATGTTCTTGATGTTTCTCCTTTAGTTTCTTTCTCTTGAATGGATTTAATGCCTATCCTACTGAATTCAGGAGAGGCCATGTGACCTATTTTGGCTAGTGAACTATGGAAGTGATATGTGCATTTTCCAGGCAAAAGGTTGAAAAGAGTGGTCCACTTTGCTTCCTTTCTCTCCACAATGATGATTAGCAGTATTACAGAAAGAGGATGCTCCACCAGCCTATTTCCTAGAACAAAAAAGACATCATCAAAAGAGGTAGCCAATCCAAACTGAGTGAAAAATGAACCTTTATAATTTTGGAGCCATTTGTTACCAAAGCATGACTTTGTCAATCCAAAAAAAAAAAAAAAAAAAAAAAAAGGAAATTTAATTTTATTCAGCATCTATTGCAGATATTATCTTGTATGATTTTCAAGTCAACCCTGTTAGGCGGATCATTATTCCATATGGTGATTTAGTTTGCAAACAAAAGAAACCAAGTTCACTAATGTAAGCAGAAATAACACTTTATTAAAGATATCAGATAGCTCTTAGAATCCATGAGAAGAGCAAAGAAACAGGTGCAAAGAATGGCTGGTAATACCCAAAGGGAAGAAAGGAATCACACAAAAGAATCAGTCTTCTTAAGACCTTAATCCAGTCCTTATCACTACTGAACAATTTCTACCACCCCACCAGACTCTAGCCTCTGCCATGAACACTGCAAATAATCTTTGAATGTCTCTACACTTTAGTATTACACCCTCAAAAGAGTCAAAACTCTGGAGCAAAGCAGTCCAGACTGATAAACTTATGTCCCAGGTCTATGCAAACAAGTTGGCCAATAAGAATATTTGTCTTCCATTTTCAGTTTCCTAATGGGAAGTGGGGTCCTGCCTCATATTTTTCTTTGTATTACCCTCCACAGGAGTATTTAGATACCAGGAAGACAGATTGACAGATGTAGTATTATTTCCAGAATACATAAGAATACTGATATTTGGAGAACTTAAATGACCAATCCAAGATCACAGACCAATAAGGACTTGCATCAGATAGAATGCTTTCAGCTGCAAATAACCAAAATCACCAACTCAAACAATAAGGCATTTATTACCTGACACAAGAGGTATGCCAAGTGAGGGTAAGGTTTCTGGACTGGTTGGCTCAGTTCCTTAATGATGTAATTCATTCTTGTAATTTCTTAGCCTACTCGTCCACAACATCAGCTTCGTATCAATACTAGTATCCTTTATAGTTTTTTTTTTTTATAGTATCCTTTATAGTTACAAGATGGCTTCAGAAGCAATCAGGTCTAAATACTTTTTTTTGTTGTTAATTCTCTATGAAAGAAATTCTATTAGCCCCTCATCCCTTGTTTCTGACTGGCCTAATTTATAGCATATGTTTATCCCTAGACAAGTAACCATCACAGGAGATGGCCATGTGTTGATTAGCTTAAACCTAGTTTCCTGAAACAAATGCTGGCAACAGGACAGAATTGCCATGATTGATTGGCTTATCATACACTCTGAAGCTGGAGATGAGGACACCTTTTTGAATCATATAAGCTTCATGTAGGAAGGAAAACGCCTGAAGAAAATTGGGGTTCTGTCATGAAGAGAGAATGGGGAAATAGGTGTTGTGTAGGCAATCAATATCCATACTCTACCTACTTCTAATATATGCACATTCATAAGTGCTCATACCTACATGAAATGACTTTGACCATCCCCAAAGAAAGTCTGCCTAAAGCCTAATCTGTGTCCTGCACTCAGATCTAAGCATGTGGTCTCTAGGTGACGCATCAGTGACTTAGAATGAAGTGGTCTCATATACCTATCTGAAACACACTGGCATATCAAGATGGAGGAATAGGAAAACTGCCTTAAAAAGACAACTATCATATGATCTCCCTGATATGAGGAAGTGGTGATGCAACATGGGGGCTTAAGTGGGTAGGAGAAGAATCAATGAAACAAGATGGGATTGGGAGGGAGACAAACCATAAGTGACTCTTAATCCCACAAAACAAGCTGAGGGTTGCTGGGGGGAGGGGGTTTGGGAGAAGGGGGTGGGATTATGGACATTGGGGAGGGTATGTGTTTTGGTGAGTGCTGTGAAGTGTGTAAACCTGGTGATTCACAGACCTGTACCCCTGGGGATAAAAATATATGTTTATAAAAAATAAAAAATTAAAAAAAAAAAACAAATTATTATTGGAAAACAAGAATGACACAGAAGAGGATGCCCTGTACCCAAAGGAAGATCTTTGAATTCCCTAATCAGCCAAGCTGGCTGTCCCCAGATCGTTCCCAGAGAAAATCTCTCTCATCAATTTTCCTCCGAAGTCAAATCTGTGATGAGCATTTACCATATATTTTTCCTCACAGGGGATTACACTGCCTTCATAGTCTACTTTGTATTGCTGTAAGCATAGAAACTCGGGGATTGAGGTTTTTGGCTACAATTTCTGTTTCTTTGGCAGTATATTGCACTTATAAATTCAATAAACCCTGAGCCTATTTACTTTTAATCAGTTCTACCAGCTAGGAACCCCAGCCAGAGATCTTGTCAAGCCTTAGTCTTTGAGTCTGAGAATATTGTTCCCCTTGCTAGAGCTTTAAAGTGGCCACATTCAGCTTAACTATTATAGGACATTCATGAAGGCAGCAGGAACAGCTAAAACACTCTAATATCCTAAAATTTCCTCTAATAATACATTCTAAGCCTGAACATAGTTTGAATACCAAAGCAAAGCATATGGGAGTTTAATAAAATGCTGTGTAATTACACAGTATGTGTCAACAACTTACTACTAGTTCACTGACTTAATGATACTTATTGAATACCTAGTGTCTAAATCAGCTAATGCTGCAATAATGCTGCATAACAAACAACCATAATATCTCAGAGGCAGACAAAAACATTCATTTCCTCACTCACAGTTTTGCATGTCAGCTGGGGCAGAATTGAATCAGGCTGTAGACTGAACTGAAGCCAGCTTCACAATGTTTCTTGTACCAGTATGCATATTGAAGGGACAGCAGGGACCTGGGGCATGTTCTTCTTATGGCAATGGCAGTAGACAAGAAGATAAGCCCAACTTTGAAAATAACATTTTGACCTGTCTTCACATTGTATCTGCAAACATCTCACTGAACAAAGAGAGTAAACGGCCAAGACCAAAGAAATGGGATAGATAAGTATAATTCACCTCTCTCTCACAAGGCCACGGCAAGGACATGGTTGTAGAATACTACTACAAATTACTGAATAATTAGGGCCACTAATTTAATCTACCACCACATCTGCTACATATCAAGGATTGTTACAAGCACTAAGGATACAGGAGTGCTCAAAACAGACAAATTCACTGTACTTTTGGATTATAAATTGCCATTGTGGGGGGGGGACATAAAAACAATGAGCACAATCAAAAGAGAACTTATAAAATGTTATACAAAGCTAAAAATGTTAATGGTGGAATCTCTGTGGTGGATAGATGGGATATTGCTCCAAATTCCTTTCAATTACGCTGTATGTTTGAAAATGATCATGGTGAAAAGTTGGAAAAAGTAAAACGGGTTAAAGGGTTTAGAGAGTGGTATGTATCTGTGATATCTTGGATAAGATTGGATCAGTGAAGCATTTATAAGGAGCGAACATTTGAGCAGAGACCTGACTCATGTGAGGGGTCAATGTGAATAGAAATCTGAGAGAAAAATCTTTCCAGGAAAAGGGAACAGCATATTGAAAGGGTTTTAAGATCAGAGATGACTTCGTGTGTTTTAGGAACAGCAAGAAAGCCAGCATGGCTTAGAAGTGTGGTAGCAGATGACTTTAGAGTGATATGTAACAACCTGATCACATGTCCTTATGGTCATGATAAGGACCTTGCATTTTACTTTAAATACCATGGGGAATATTATAATGTTTTCATATAAAAATAGTGAGCATGTGTGAACATTATTAACTTCATTATGAAGGGAACCAATAGGCAATAAAGAAGAGCTATTTCAAGGATAACTTGACAAACAAGGATTTATTTAGTCAGGCAAAAAAGAAATGCCTAAATGAGAATACAGTGTTAGATATATGGTTTGCCTATCTTTCTATAAGAAAGCAAAATCATAACAGTTTTGGGGTTAACATTCCCACCAGGCTACACAATCCTAACAATTTATCAATTTCTACAGGTTAATCTTGAACCTGGCAGAACTCTAAACTGGTTTCAACCTTAACAGTTGCAGATGATTAGATAACTGTGACAAGGCTACACTCAAACAAAAACGTGTGTCAGATGAGAATCAAGCAGGTTTCTTAGAACAATGATTTAGCATGATATTGATATATCAAACAGTTAACAGTTTGTGATTTTCCAATTTGGGCTAAACTCTCATTCAGAAAAGATACTGAAGGGAGCAGAATGTTGACATTATGACTTCCATTATTTTTGATTGGATTGATTCATTTAATCCAGATTTCTCAAATTTTTTTGAACAACTCATCTCCCCCTCCCCCCTTTTTAAAATTTAATTTATTTATTTGCAGCATAACAGTATTCATTATTTTTTCACCACACCCAGTGCT
>NC_081575.1:11083556-11092917 GCF_022355385.1 Mustela nigripes
AAAAAAAAAAAAAAGACTTCTCTTGGACTCCTGGGTGGCTCAGTCAGTTAAGCATCTGCCTTCAGCTCAGGTCATGATCCCAGAGTCCTGGGATCGAGTCCCACATCAAGCTCCCTGCTTAGCAGGGAGCCTGTTTCTCCCTCTGCCTGCTGCTCCCCCCTGCTTGTGTGCTCTCCGTCTCTCTCTCTCTCTCTCTCTCTGGAAAATAAAATATTTTTTTTAAAAAGACTTCTCTTTCTGTTGTGCAGTTAAGAGACTGCAGGATGCTACAATCAAAGTAGGATGACCACCTAGGAGCCTAATATAGTAGTTCTGATGAGAGGTAATGGGGACTCAGATTAAGAAAGGGTCAGTGCAGCTGAAAAAAAGTACAGGGATTCATAATATAATTCTGATGTTCAGGTTTCAGGTATTCCTGATATGTGCCTTTATCAACATATGCCCTTTTAAGAGTACAACCATTATTAGTAGTTTACAAGGCTTATCAATGTGGGGAGGGAGGCCAGCTCCAAAGTACCCCCCTTCCATGATTTGTTCAAAACTTTCCCAGTAATGTATCTCCCCCTTTATGTGATATCAATATCAGCACCCCATTTTATTTGTTAGTTAGAGCCCTCAAGAATAATGAAAAGTAAGGTCTTCTTCTACCCAATAATGTTGAGAAACACACTTTAATCATATCACTCCAGCAATTCTCCCTTCTCTCCCTGATATCATCACACTTTCCACTCTCCTGAATTAGTATCGTCAGATCATCAGATACAAATATACTATTATTTCTACCACCTTAAGTAAAAATTTCCCTTGGCCCTACTTCCTTGTTCAGCTTCATGGCCATTTTTCTTCTCAGTACAGTAAAACTCTTAGAAAGATTTGCCTATACTCTTTTTCTATTTCCTCTTTAACCCAAATAAATATTATGCTTCTACCACTCTAATAAGCAGTGTCACAAATGAATGAATTGAATTACACTGAATTGAAATCAATTAAAACTCACTATTTCTGAGGCCTCATCTTATTAGACTTAGCAGCATTTGACTATGTCGATCATACCTTCCTCCTTGATACACTTTCTTCATATAATACCACACACTCAGATTTGTTCCCCCCTCTTTGGCCACTCTTTCTCAGTCCCCTTCTCATAATGTACATTATCTCTCAGGCTTTTGAATGGTAAAAATGTGTCCCATTGCCTTTGAAGAGTCTGTATATACTCATATCTTAGGTATTCTCTTTGTCTCCTGGCTTAAATGCCATATATATGGTGATGAGTCCAAAATTTATGTCTCAAACACAGATCACTCCCCTGACAGCTTAACTGAAATGTCTAATAGTAACAATAAATAATAGTAATGATGATGATGATGACAATAGTAAAAACTAGTGCTTATATAGTATTTATTATTTTCCAAAGCTTATTCTAAGCACCTTTTCACATACTAACTCACCTTGATCCTCACAACAACCCCATGAAGTATATACTATTATCACCCCTATTCTAAGAGGAGGAAACAGAGTAAGTAATCTGGACAGGGGCACACAGTTACTGGGTGGTGGAGTGAGAATTTGAACTCAGGTAGTTTGGCTCCAGAATTTGTGTTCGAACTACATGCCAGCACTGCCAGCAATTAATAGGTAAGCATGTCCCAAGCTGAGCTCCCATTCCCCATCACCACCACCACCAAACTTGTTCTTTGAGAGTTTTTCCTATGTCAGGGAATAGTAAATCCATTTGCTTAGGGAAAAAATACTAGAGTCATCCTCAACTCCCAAACACCCCACACAACCCATATCTGGTTCAACAAATACAGTTGGCTCTAATGTCAAAATACATTAGAATCTGACACCTTCTCCACAAGCTCCATTGCTACTTTTCTGGTCCAAAACACCATTATTTTTCACTTGAAACAGTACAGTCATGTCATCACTTGGGACCTTGCTTCCATATTTGTCCCCTTTGTTTCAAATTCTGCAGTGGATTCCCATCTCACTCACAGTAAGAGCTGGAGTCCTTATAATGGCCTCTAAGGTTCTTCATGAGCTTCCCTATATCTTTTGAACTCCCCTCATACTACTCTCTGGTTCATTCATTCTGGTCCAGCTACACTGGCCTCCTAGCTAATCCTGGACAGTATCAGGCTTGCTCCTACTTCAGGCCTCTGCAATTGTCTTCCATCTGCCTAGGACGTTCTTCTTCAGAGGTCTTCATGGTTCATTCCTTCACTTCCTTCAGAACTTTACTCAAACATCACTTCCTTAGTGAGGTTTCCTTTGCCACCCTGCATTATTTAAACCATACCCAACAAATGTACAATCCCTTCTATGTGGTTTATGTTTTTTAGATTTTACTTATCTTGTTTATTGTCTATATCCTCCTACTAGAAATTTGTTTGATTTCTTTGCTGCTATAACCTCAGCATCTAGAATAGTACTCTTCACACACAGTTTCACTCAATAAATATTTGTTGAAAAAATAATGAAGTCAAACGACTAAGTTTTAACTGTGAGAATTTCTGGCATAAAAACAGTTAAGGTAGGGTTCCCCCTGGTTAAGAAGTAAGTGGTACCTGAGATCTCTTTCTCTTAGAGAAAGAGTCTTCTTTCGTTTCAGATTTGTTAAGTTGTATTCCAATAGATATTCACTCACCTGGGAATAAACTCATGAGGCAGATTGATGGCTCCTACAAGCTAGATTTGACTTATGTAGAGCTAAGTAAATATCAAACTGATACTCAAAAGCTTTGCAAAATTTGTTTATAAAGACTCTCCCAGCCAATAGTCCTGTAGCTCCTCATTGGAATATCAGAGGTCTTGAGTACTCTGCTGTCATCTTCTTAAACTCATAGTCGACTAAGAGACAATGCACTCTAAGGCAGAAGCTCCTTTCTTTCAAAATTTCTAAATCTCTGAATTGTAAAATTAACTGGAGGAAAAAATCCTCATTAAACCTTAATTATTAAGTTTATTATTGAGTACTGATTTAGAAAAGGAACTTAAAAATATCCAAACTTTGATCCCTTAATTCCAAGAAGAGATTTCTAGCTGAATCCCTTTGTGGTGCTGGAGCTGCATGTGTATGGAAACTTTATTTTATTTATTTATTTTTTAATGCAGAAAGATTTTTTAATAGGATTTCTATGTTCAAAGAAGTATGAAATGTTATTAATTCAAAAATAAACATGACTAGGTTAAAAAAAGGATATGTTGGATTAAAAAAGGCTCTTGTAAATATAATATAATTTAATATATATACATATAAACTCATATGTATGTCTCTGCATGCATCTTCAAAAGTCATTTGTTTAATAGTACTTACCTTAATGGGAACATTCAAATATTATATTTGCTACCAATATCAGGGGAATTCAGTTACACTTTTAAAATAAATATATGTCAAAGAGAACCCAGTTTAGGTAGAAGCTGGCATCAAAGGAAATCTGTTGCAATTTTAAGACCAGTGCCTCTGAGCATTTTATAGAAATCTCTTTATTAAGGCACTCCATTGCCCTGTTATTTGAGCCTGGCATTTTGGTCTTATCTTGAGGACGCATAATGGGCCAGAAACCACTTCATGATTACCACACAGTGACTGCTATAAAAGAGTAAGTGAGGTATTTTTTTCTCAACTCCAAGGTTATCAGCTTTAGACAGCTCATGTACACAATAAGTGCTGATCCAGTTAGTAAAGTATGAAGGGAAATGAAGCCTGTGGTCTCTGGGAGATTTTGACTCTTCTATTACTTGCCATTAGCAAAAATAAGTTTTACTAAGTCTAGATTTGTTTCATCAATTGGGGACTAATGGTGGGCTGCAGAGTTGCTTCTGAGGAGCACTTTGACTGGTTATAAATTTCAAAGTTAAGTAGGGAGAACCAAGGGAATAATTGCACTCCAGGAACTTTTATTTCCATCTACATGACCTTGGGTAAATTGGATGTGTTTTTCAGGCATATATAGATTTTTATTATCCTAACCCAAGAGAATCTAACCCAAACCCAAATGGTACAGAGGAACAAAAATGAGGCCCAGAGAAGTTAACTGACTTACCCAGTTAGTGAGATACACAGCTATGATAGAACCTAGATCTCCAGAGTCCCAGTTTAGTCTTCTTCTCATTAGCCAATTTACCAAAGACGTCCTGAACACCAATGATATGAGGCAATGTGTTGGGCATATGGGGGGATACAAGAATGACCATGATGTGTCCTGCCTTCTAGATGTTTCCTAAAATGTGTCCTAATAATACCACCTTACTCAGAGATTACATTAAATATGCAGGTTGAAAGATATGCAAAGAAGAGAGGCTGAGATTATATAAAAATGCTTCTAGGAGTTCAAGTTCAAAGCTGTCCACCCCTACCCTCCTAAACACACAGAAACAATCAGGTTTTATTTTAAATAAAAAGGTATAATTGGGGGGAAAAAGCATAACCAGATTTAAAAAATAAAACTGGAACAGAAATATTGAGTGGGTGTATTCATTTGCTAGGGCTGCCATAACAAGGTATACAGACTGGGTGGCTTAAACAACAGAAATCTATTTTCTCACAGTTCTGGAAGCTAGAAACCTAAGATCAGGGGACTGAAAGGGTTAGTTTCTTCAGACAGTGTCTCTTCTTGGCTTATGAATGTCTGTCATCTCCTTGTCTTCACACAGTCTTCCCTAGGTGCCCGTCTCTGTCCTAATCACCTCTCCTTCTGAAGATGTCTGACATATTGGATTAAGCCCCACCTGTATTACCTTATTTTACCTTGATCATCTCTTTTAAAGGCACTATCCCCACATATATTCCTATCCTGAGATATCAGGGGCTGGACTTCAGCATATGAATTTGGTAAGAGAAGGTGAAGAGAAACACAATTAAGCCCCATAACAATGAATAAGCGGGGCTGAAGTTACAGGACAGGAAAAAAAAAAAAAAAAAGAGAGACTTGTTTGGCTACTCTGATGTGAAGGAAAATAAAACACCCTACATGTGAGGGAGGATCAAAACTAGATCACTGGTTGAAGTTGGAGCCGGGAGAGGTCCCTTGCTCTTCGAAAAGAGGATATAAAAAACTATACCTGGTACCCACCAAAGAACACAGATTCTTTTTGTATTGAGAAGAACTATTAAGTTTTAAGCAATTACAAGGATAATAGGAGGTGGAGATTCAATGGTTTCTTTAACATTCTAAGACCTTTTTCTTGCCTTATAGGAAGCAGGGAATATTGAATAACTTTAGAATTTAATAGAAAAACTGAAAAACAATCTGAGGGTTTTGAAGGGGTGGGGGTGGGAGATTGGGGGTACCAGGTGGTGGGTATTAGAGAGGGCATGGATTGCATGGAGCACTGGGTGTGGTGCAAAAACAATAAATACTGTTACTCTGAAAAGAAGTAAAAGAAAAATCCATAAAAAAAAAAAAAAAAAAGAACTATGTAAGTTCCTGTGAGTGTGAGTGCTAAAAATTTAAAAATAACCATCAGAAATATAGACATATAAGCTACAGTTTCTAAAACATAATAGAAATTAAAGTGAAGAAACAAGCTTTATCCTCCAACATAAATAAGAAAAGTAAAAAAGATCAAATAAAAAGTATGGTAAACTAAATAAAATAAAATCATATAAATAAGTCCAAATTACAAACAAATAATAGCAATGAATATTGATTAAACTCACCTGCCTGGCAAGAAAGACAATTATATTAGAATCTAAAAGTCCAGCTATTTACTGCTTGTAAGAAATGTACTTAAAAGCAAAACAGAAAACAACAGAAAGGTTGAAATAATTAGTGATATAAAAAGATATTCTAGGAAAATGCTAACCAAATCAAACTGATATATCAATATTAATATCAGAATATATTGAATTTAAAGTATAAAAATTGATACATATAAAGATGTACACTTCAAAATAGTAAAAATCATTATCCACCTAGAGTGATCCAAAGGCATTGAACAGCATAGTCTGAAAATACAGGAAGCAAAATTTGATAAAAAAACACAAAGAGAAATCAAAAGGGTAGATTTTTAATACAAATTCTCTTCAAAGCTGAAAAATACAAAAATAAAATGACAAAACTTATTTGAACTATTCTGTTAATATGCTTGGCCATGCATATGTGTACATGTGTGTGTATGTGTGTAGAAAGAAACAGAAGGAGAGGAGGAAGAAAGAGAGATATAAGATAGGGGAGAAAGAGATTTTTTTTTACATGCACAAAATGAACATTTACAAAAACTGACTGTGTGCTAGGTCAGGGGTTTGAAAATTCTTCTGCAAACAGCTATCTAGTAAACACTTTAGGCTTCATAGGTTATAAGGTCTCTTTCACAGGTATTCAAATCTGCCATCATAATATAAAATTCCTAATACACGATACCTAAATGAATGAGTATGATTGTGTTCAAAAGATGTTTACTTACAAAAACAAGCAGCCAGATGAATTTTCCATACAGGCCTTAATTTGTTAACCTAACCCTTGTTTCAAGTCATGAAGAAAATTTCAAAAAATTTTTAAAAAATGATGTCTTTCCACAGTTTGGCGACTGTGGCCATTGCTACTATAAACATTGGGGTACAGATGGCCCTTCTTTTCAAATGGCCATGGTCGCCAAACTGTGGAAAGAACCAAGATGCCCTTCAATGAACGAATGGATAAGGAAGATGTGGTCCATATACACTATGGAGTATTATGCCTCCATCAGAAAGGATGAATACCCAACTTTTGGGGACGCCTGGGTGGCTCAGTTGGTTAAGCAGCTGCCTTCGGCTCAGGTCATGATCCCAGCATCCTGGGATAGAGTCCCACATCGGGCTCCTTGCTCATCAAGGGAGCCTGCTTCTCCCTCTGCCTCTGCCTGCCATTCTTTCTGCCTGTGCTCGCTCTCCCCCCACCCCCGATAAATAAACAAAATCTTTTTAAAAAATTAAAAAAAAAAAACAACTTTTGTAGCAACATGGATGGGACTGGAAGAGACTTTGCTGAGTGAAATCAGTCAAGCAGAGAGAGTCAATTATCATATGGTTTCACTTATTTGTGGAGCATAACAAATAACACGGAGGACAAGGGGAGATGGAGAGGAGAAGGGAGTTGAGGGAAATTGGAAGGGAAGCTGAACCATGAGAGACTATCTCTGAGAAACAACCTGAGGGTTTTGAAGGGGCAAGGGGTAGGAGGCTGAGGGAACCAGGTGGTGGGTATTAGAGAGGGCACAGATTGCATGGAGCACTGGGTGTGGTGCAAAAACAATGAATACTGTTACACTAAAAAGAAATAAAAAATTTTTTTAAAAAGTAAAAAAAAATTAATGTCTTACAGAACTCATTGCCACAAGAAAGAAAAAAGTAAAGCAGAAATTGAAAATTAAAAGAACATTTTAAAAATTTGGGAGGTCGAAAACTTGATCTCAGATCACTCATGTATTAGGAACAAAACATGATTTTGGAATTTACAAAACACTTAGAATTGAATAACAAAAATCTACACATAAAAACATGTAGAACTCTGTTTTATGTTATGATAAGGAAGGATTCAAAGAGATTTTTGAAAAGATTAATAAACTTGATACATCTTTAATAAAATTAAAATAAAAAGAAGAGAACACACAAATTCCCAATATCAGGGAAGAGAGTAGAGCACTACAAATCCTATTGGCAGTAAAATGATAATAAGGGAATATAAAACCAATTTATGCCAATAAATTTGAAGACAGATGAAATAGACAAATTACTTGAAATATCCAACTTATGAAATTTTACATAAGAAGGGATTGAGATAGTCTCAAATCTGTTAAAAACTGAACTTGTAAGTAAACTATATACATGTAATTTTTAAAAATACATCCCCACACACCACATACACACCCAGACTCTGATGTCTTCACTGGTGAATTTAATCATTTGAAGAAGAAATAATTCCAGGGTGCCTGGCTGGCTCAGACAATAGAGCCTGTGACACTCAATCTCGAGTTGTAGGTTTGAGCCCCATGTTGGGTGTAGAGATTACTCAAAAATAAAATCTTTTAAAAAAGAAGAAGAAATAAGGGTGCCTGGGTGGCTCAGAGGGTTAAGCCTCTGCCTTTGGCTCAAGTCATAACCCACATTGGGCTCTCTACTCGGCAGGGAGCCTGTTTCCCCCTCTCTCTCTGCCTGCCTGTTTGTGATCTCTCTCTCTCTGTCAAAAAAATAAATAAAATCTTTTTTAAAAATAAAAATAAAGTAAAAAGAAGAAGAAATAATGCCAAATTTACACAAGTTGTTTCAAAAATAGAGGAGGAAATAATATTTATCAGCTTATTTTAGAAGACCAGCATATCTTTGGTATCAAAATTCTGTCAAAACTATTACCAGAAAAGAAAACTATGATCAATATCCCTCAAGTACACTTGCACAAACATTGGTGTAGAATACAAAGCAATATCAGCAGAAGGAAAAGTCACAAGAGAAAAAGTTCAGAGAAAACCAGGCACAAGCTTCCAAGAGTTCTCTGGAAATTAAACAAAAGATATGTGTAACCCATGCAGAGAGTTGTAACAAAGTATGTGAAATGCTATCTTATTAGAGACTTAATAATGTAGTTTTTTTTACTGGGGGCTGATCACGTAGGAACCTTTTGCTTTGCACATACCAAATATCCAGAGTCCCATGAGGAAAGCAGACAGTCAACATAACTACATTATTTGTACCAGCAATTTAAGCACAGTGAGCCACTTTCATCAGTTAGAGAAAGCCTTCCCAAAATCCAAGTTCCTGAATACCAGCCAGTGGTCACCCATGCAAACATACAATGTTAACTCTTTTCTGAACAATGACCAAGAGAGATTTATCCAAGGAAAAAAAAGTTGGTTTAACAATTAAAGATCAACCATTGAGGGAGAGAGGAGTCAAGATGGCAGAGAAGTAGCAGGCTGAGACTACTTCAGCTAGCAGGAGATCAGCTAGATAGCTTATCTAAAGATTGCAAACACCTGCAAATCCATCGGCAGATCGAAGAGAGGAACAGCAATTCTGGAAACAGAAAAACAACCACTTTCTGAAAGGTAGGACCAGCGGAGAAGTGAATCCAAAGCAACAGGAAGACAGACCGCGGGGGGAGGGGCCAGCTCCGGGCAAGCGGCGGAGCAACGGAGCAAAAAATCGGGACTTTTAAAAGTCTGTTCCGCTGAGGGACATCGCTCCAGAGGCTAAACTGGGGTGAAGCCCGCGTGGGGTCAGCGTGGCCTCAGGTCCCACAGGGCCACAGAAGGATCGGGGGTGTCTGAGTGTCACAGAGCTTGCAGGTATTAGAACGGGAAAGCCGGCTACAGAGACAGAGCCGACAGTAAGCTCACAGCTCGGTGTTACCTTGAACCAGTCACAGGCTCGGTGAGCTCGGAG
>NC_081575.1:11095917-11112036 GCF_022355385.1 Mustela nigripes
TCTTTCTTTCTTTCTTTCTTTCTTTCTTTCTTTCTTTCTTTCTTTCTATCTCTCTCTCTCCCTCCATCATGAGCGCCATAACAAGATGCCTGGTCTGGACTTCTGGACTGATATAGAATGACATGGAACAGAGCCTGTCATCCTAGCTGAAGCTATCTTATATCAGCCAACAACCATCCAGTGATAAGACATAAATGAACCCAAGTGGAAAAGAGAAGAATTGAGCAGACAAGTTCATTCAAAATAATCCAAACCCTGTAAGTGATATGTACAATAATAAATGGTTAGTTTATAGATCACTGTGTTCTGGATGGCTTGTTATGCAGCATCATTGTGTCAATAGACAATTGATACAGAAAATGGTACCAGATTGATATGTTAGTATTGTTTAAAAATTTTAAAATAAGGGCTTATCAGTGAAAACAGTGGAATTATGACCTCTGAAAGTGATCTCTTCCATAAAAGCAACAAAAATGTTGAAGAAATTATCAAGATCAATGTTTTTAGAACTATAGAAATAACCAATGCTTTGTAGAAATTGAGGAATTATTTATTGAGGAAAAAATACCTAAATCATGGAACTAACAGTTAGCTTTACTGCATTACAACTTTCTCTGTTCCTACCACCTCTGTTCCAACTCCATAACATTCATTAAAAAAAAAAAATAGTGCACAATCACAGTGAAAACCTGCATCCTAGCAATCACTGGAGAGAACAGAACAGAGTTAGAGATCTGTTAAAAAATGGAAGTTTTAAGAAATTCATATGTTCAAGCCTAAATTCCTAGTTTGGCTATACCTAGAAAACAAGCTTTTAAGGAGGTAATTAAGGTTAAAAAAAGTTATAAGGATAGGGTCCTGATCCAAGAAGATCAGTGTTCTTTTAAGAGATGGGGTGCCTAGGTGGCTCAGTGCATTAAGCCTCTGCCTTTGGCTCAAGTCATGATCCCAGGGTCCTGGGATCAAGCCCCACCTTGGGTTCTCTGTTCTGCAGGGATCCTCCTTCCCCCTCTCTCTCTGCCCGCCTCTCTGCCTACTTGTGATCTCTCTCTCTCTCTCTCTGTCAAATAAATAAATACAATATTTTTTTAAAAGAAGAGACATCACAGAGTTCACTCATTTTCACTATATTCAGGCACACAGAAAGCAAAGACCATGTAAAAGCCCAGCAAGAATGCAGCCACCTACAAACCAGAAAGAGAGTTCTCACCAGAAACCAAATTTGCCAACACCTTCATCCTAGACTTCTAGCCTCCAGAACCATAAGAAAATAAGTTTCTATTGTTTAAGGCACCTAGTCTATGGTACCTTGTTATGGCATCCCAAGTAGACTAATACAAGATCTTCCAAAGAATCTTCTCAGAGAATACTTTTATTTGACCTGTCTGGTATTTCCATGGAAGACTATATTCCAAGGATGTCTTTCTTTGACAAGTCCCAAAGATCACCCATAAATAACAGCCTTTTCCACAGAGATGTTTTTAAAAAATACTTTGAGCAAGTACCACACAGTATAGTTGCCCAAAGTGGTATATAACAGATGGGGAAAGCAAGAGGCTTACCAAAAAACTGGGAAATGAGATGTTCATAGAGGGTTTTGTCATATTCCAGATAATCTAGAAATCACATATATGCATAAGGCTACACACATGTCCATATCTATGACACTGTTTGGGAAAGACCTAAGAAGACTTTAGGCTCTCATCTCTGGCTAATCATGAGGTGATATACAAACATTAAGAGAAGGATAATCCTTAGTTGTAAACTACTTGTCTGAATGTTGAAAGCATGTTCCAAGACATAGAGCCCTTTGGCAAAGAAAGATTTATTGATTTCAGGCATTTGAGGAAATAACTGCCCAGTCATTAGTTTACAGGTTAAGCTAATCAAACAGAAACTTAAGTGATTATGCATGACAAAAAAATACATATTTGACTGAATTTGTTCTGAAAAATCACTTTAAATAAATAAACAACAACAAGAAAGAGAAAAAAAAAAAACTCTAGGTGGGGGAGGATCTGATTTCCAGAGTTGTCACATTATATTATTTGAAATGTTGAGTTCTCAGCAAAAAACTTGCGAGACATGGAAAGGAATAAGAAAATATGGCCCACAAACACAGGGGGTAAAAAGCATTCAATATAAACTATCCCTGAGGAAAAGTAGACATTGGACTTAGTGGACAAAATTTTGTTTATTTTTAAGGATTTTATTTATTTGACACAGAGAGAGAGATCACAAGTAGGCAGAGAGGCAGGCAGGGGTCGGGGGGAAGCAAGCTCCCTGCTGAACAAAGAGCATGATGTAGGGCTGGAACCCAGAGACCTGAGATCATGACCTAAACTGAAGGCAGAGGCTTAACCCACGGAGCCACCCAGGTGCCCCAGTGGACAAAATTTTAAATCAGCTATTTTGAATATGTTCAAATAACTAAAGTAAACCATGTCTAAGGAATTGAAAGAAAACATTAAAACAATGTCTTACAAAATAGAGTATGTTCAATAAAGATATATAAGTTATTAAAAAAACAAATAAAAACATAGAGTTGAAATGTAAAATATTTGTGCTGTAAAGCTCATTAAAGGGGCTCAAGGGCAGATTTGAGCAGGCGAAAGAAAGAATTCATACTTGAAGATATATCAATTGAAATTTTTCTGGTCTGAGGAACAGGAATAAGAGAATTTAAAAAATAACAGAGAAATCCGTGAGACATCATCAAGCATACCAATATATGGATAATTGTAGTCCCAAAGAAGAATAGAGATGAGGCAGAAAGAATATTTGAAGAAATAATGTCCCAAATCATCCTAAATTGGATGGAAAAAAATATTGATCTGTACATCAAAGCTCAGTGAATTCTAAACAGAATTCAAAGGCATCAATACCAAAACACATTACAACCTAATTATCAAAAGCCAAAGACAAGAAATTGCTTGAAAACAGCAAGAGAAAAAAACTCATCACATACAAAATATCCTCAATAATATTAACATCCAATTTCTCATCACAAAACACAGTGGACAGAAGGCAGTGGGATGACATATTAAAAGCAGTCTTCTAAATAAAGTCCTCTAAGTCAACTAATCCAGTAACTGTCCTTCCAAAATGAAGGAGAAATTAAGACAAAAACATAGTATTTTTTTTTTCCAGATCTGTCCTAAAAGAAATCCCAGAGTGAGTTCTTCAGTTTGAAATGAAATGGCACTAGACAGTAACCCAAATCCATATAAAGAATAAAACAGGGACGCCTGGGTGGCTCAGTTGGTTAAGCAGCTGCCTTTGGCTCAGGTCATGATCCCAGCGTCCTGGGATCGAGTCCCACATTGGGCTCCTTGCTCCGCAGGGAGCCTGCTTCTCCCTCTGACTCTGCCTTCCACTCTGTCTGCCTGTGCTTCCTCTCGCTCGCTCTCTCTCTGACAAATAAATAAAATCTTAAAAAAAAGAATTAAAAAAACCGATAATGATAATTACATAGGTAAATGTAAATATACTATATATGCATTTTTTTGTAATTGTTTTTCTTGTAACTTAAAGACAACTGCATAAAGAAATAGCTATAAATCTCTACTGATGAGCATACAATGTGTTCAGTTGTAATCTGAGTGGCAATAATCACATAAAAGAATGGGGAGTGAATGAATCTATATCGGAGCAAAAGTTTTATTTACTAAAGGAAATAAGTTGGTATTAACTTGAATTAGGTTATCATTTTATTTATGTTATAATTTAGGATGATAATTGTTATCCTCATTACAACTACTGGCAAAATAAAATTTTAAAATACTACCAGAAGGGGCAGGCGGTGGGGGGTTGGGGTACCAGGTGATGGGTATTATAGAGGGCATGGATTGCATGGAGTACTGGGTGTGGTGCAAAAATAATGAATACTGTTATGCTGAAAATAAATAAATAAAAAATAAATTTAAAAAAATAAAATAAAATACTACCAAAATTATGAGGGAATTAAAAATTGCACACTAGATAATATCTATCTATAACAAAAGAAAGCAATAATGGGAGAACAGAGAAACAGAAAGGAAATTACATATAGAAAGTAAATAGCAATATGGCAGAGTAAATCCTACTTTATCAGTAATTGCATTAGATGTAAATGGATTAAACACACCAATTAAAAGGCAAAAGTTGGAAGAATTTTTAAAAACCCATAATTGAATCATTTACTGTCTACAAAAGGCACTTGATCCAAAGACACAAATGAACTGAAGGTAAAAATGAAAATATATACGATGCAAAAAGTGACCAAAAGAAAGCTGGATTGTATATACTCATGTCAGACAAAATATGCTTCAGAAAAAAAATGTTACTGAAGAATTTCAGGTGGTTAAAGTGGACATTTCATAATGGCAAAAGGGTCAATCTATGAAGAAGATGTAAGAATTATAGTTATACATGCACCTAAAAAACTCTTCAAAATAGATGAAGCAAAACTGACAAAATTGAGGAAATAGAAAACACAATAGTAGGGACCAAATTCACTTATAAATATAGTCCCCCAAATCCTCAACAAAATGCTAACAAACCAAATATATGTAAGGATTATACAACATGACCAAGTGGGATTTATCAAAGGAATAAAAAGTTAGTTAAACATGAAAATCAGTGACTGAAGTTAAAAAATTTTTGACAAAACCTAAGACCCTTTTGCAGTAAAAATATTCATCAAACTAGGGATAGAAGGGAGCTTCCTTAACCTGATAAAAGGCACCTATGAAAATCCCACAGCTAACATCAATCATACTTTCCAACAAAAGCCTGAATATTTCCCCCCCCAAGATTAGAAACAAAGAAAGGATGTTTGTTCTTTCTGCTTCTATTCAGCATTGTAATAGAGGTTTTAGGTAGGGCAAATAGGCAAGGAAAAGAAATAAAAGGCATCCAGATATGAAAAAAAAAAATTAAATTTTCTTTATTTGTTCATGTGATGATCTCATATACAAAAAATTCTAAGGAGTTTGCAAAGAAACTATTATAGCTAGTAAGTTCAACAAGTTTTTAAGATACAAGGTTGATGCACAAAACATTTGTATTTCCATACACCAGCAGTGAGCAACTTAAAGACTTTTTTTTAAAGTCTATTTACAATAGCATCAAAAAGAATAAAAATCTTGGGAATAAATGTAACAAAATTATAATACTTGAACAGTGAAAACTATAAAATGTTGAAATAAATTAAAGAAAACCAAAAAGAGTAGAAATAAATCGTGTTCATAGATTTGAAAATAATCAATTAGATGGCAACTCTTCAAAAATGATCTATAGGGGCACCTGGGTGGCTCAGTCATTAAGAGTCTGCCTTCCACTCAGGTCATGATCCCAGGATCCTGGGATACAACCCCTATCAGGCTCCTTGCTCAGCGAGGAGCCTGCTTCTCCCTCTCCCACTCCCCCTGTTTGTTCTCTCTCTCTGTCAAATAAATAAATAAAATCTTAAAAGAAATAAAAATAAAAGTAAAAGTAAAAATAAATAAATTGGTATCAAGAGTACCTGGGTGGCTCAGCTGTTTAAGCTTCTGACTCCTGGATTTGGCTCAGGTCATAATCTCAGGGTCAACATTGAGCCCCATGTCAGACTCCACACTGGAGTACAAACTTTCAGTTATAAGATGAATAACTTCCAGGGATGTAATACTCAGCATGGTGACTATAGTTAACAATACTGGGGCACCTAGGTGGCTCAGTCCATTAAGCATCTGCCTTCGACTTAGGTCCTGATCCCAGGGTTCTGGGATCCAGCCCCACATTGTGTTCCCTGATCTGCAGGAAGCCTGCTTCTACCTCTCCCGCTTCCCTTGCTTGTATTCCTTATCTCACTGTCTCTCTTTCTCTGTCAAATAAAAAAATAAAATCTTTTTTAAAACCCGATTTATAGATTCACTGCAATCCTTATCAAAATATCCCTATCTTTTTAGCAGAAATTAACAAGCTGATCTTAAAATTTGTATGGAAAGACAAAAGATGAAGAAAAAGATCAAAGTCGGAAGAAACACATTCCTATTTCAAAACTTACTATAAAGCAACAGTAATCAAGACTATGTGTTATTGGGACAAGTATTGACATAAAGATAAATAGAATAGAATTGGAATTCCAGAAATAAACACATACATTTCCGGTCAATTGCTTTCTGAGTGGCAAGACTATTTCTGAAAGAATAGTCTCTTCAACAAATGTTCTAAGATGACAGGATATACTATGCAAAATCATTAATTTGGACCAGCTTATTAAAAAGCTTACAAAAACCCCTCATATACATATACACACCTACACACACACACACACACACACACACACACACACACACACATTCTGAATGCTAAGGAAAATCCCTACTATCTTTCTACCCTCCCCTGAACACTTCCCATCCAGAGAGCCTGCAAATACTTGGCCCAGGAAAAACTTTCTTCATTCAAAGATGTGCTCAAAAAATATCAGGTTCAAAGCTATAAAAAGTACACTGTCAGAAAAAAAAGGAATGAAACAGAAAAAAAATAGTATCACATGAAGAATACTAACTGCTAAAGGCTGCCACAGAGGAGATAAAAAAATTCAGAAGGAATTTTAATAGTATTGAAAACTGGCAGGCTAGGAAGGAACAATCAGCCTCAATATCAAGAGAAACTGTAACCCAAGGCCCAGGGCTTACCTAAAAAAGTGGAGTTTAATAGCAGACTATCTTCAAATGGATCTGGGATACCAGAGGATCACACCTTCATGGTAAAGGTGAAACAAAGAACCTATTCTCTTTTCCAATCTCAAGGAACTTCAGTGAAGGTCACCTTGGTCTTGAGCAGAGAAAGCAGGGGAAATGGCAAAAATATGCATTCCTGACAAGTCCTGGCCAATGGGCTACTTGTCACATATATTTATAGACTGGTTCCATAGTGCTCAAGGACTACAGGAAACCTCAAGATAGGAATGTTTGTTGGATTATCCCAGAGTAGCAGTGATCCTGGACATGTGGCAGAAGCAGCTTTCATCTCAAACCTCAAACAATTCAAACAAATGTTTTTACATTTGTAATTTTACTATTTGTCTCATGGATAGGAATGGAGTATAATTTATTTTTTATTGTGTTATGTTAGTCACCATACATCACATTAGTTTTTGATGTGGTGTTCCATGATTCATTGTTTGTGTATAACACCCAGTGCTCATTGCAGTCAGCGCCCTCCTTAATACCCAGCACCAGGCTCACACATCCCCCACTCCCCTTCCTTTTAAACCCTCAGTTTGTTTCTCAGAGTCCATAGCCTCTCCTGGTTGGTCTCCCCCTCCAATTTCTCCCTCTTCATTTTTCCCTTCCTTCTCCTAATGTCCTCCATGCTATTCCTTATGTTCCACAAGTAAGTGAAACCATATGATAATTGACTCTCTCTGCTTGACTTATTTCACTTAGAGTAATGTCTAGAATGGAGTATAATTTTAATATCTTTTTTTGTACTTTGTGTGGTTTTGGTATCAAAGTTCTAACCTCACAGAATAAGTTTCAGATTTTCCCTCTTTTTTATTGTTTAGAATTTATAGGACTATAAATTGGAATCCTCTATTTGGAAAAAATCTATATCTAGTTTTTATCTGTTGGACCAACTTTAATTAACCCTTCATTTCCTTTAATATTTAAGACTATTCAGATTATATATTTCTTCTTGTATCAATTTTACTAAGTTGCATATTTATAAAACTTTCCATTCCATCTAAGTTTTCAATTTTTTTTTACAAAGTATTTAGTAATTCTCTTATTAGCTTTGTAATCTATACTGTATCTCTAGTTATGTACCCCCTTTTAATTCTTTCTTAAAGATTTTGTTTATTTATATTTAAGAGAGAAAGAGAGCACATGAGCTAGGGAAAGGGGCAGAGGGAGAAAAGGACCCCGCATTGAGCAGGAAACCTAATGCAGGACTTGGATCCCAGGACTCTGGGATCATGACTTGAGTGGAATGCAGACACTTAACCGACTGAGCCACCCAGGTGCCCTCACTTTTAATTCTTAACTTTATTTTTGCTTTCCCTCTTTTCTTCCTTAATTTACCTTGTCTGGTATTTGTCCATTTTATCATTTTTTCAAAGAACAAATTTTGGCTGTACTGATTCCATTTCATTTTATTAATTTGTGCTTCATTGTTTTTATGTCTTCACTTTAGTTTCCCAAAATTGATTCTGCTGCCTCCTTTCTAATTCTTGAGATAGATACCTAGCACATTAATTGTCAAGTTTTTTCTTTTCTAGTATAAATACTTGAGTCTATAAATTCCTACTAAAATACCACCTTTGTTGCCACTCACAAGTTTAAACTCTAATTCTTTCAAAATCACTAAGTTCTAATTATTCCATTGTGATAATCCATGAACTGCTGAGAAGTATGTATTTCTGTTTTTGATTTTGTTATCAAATTCCAACTTAATTGTGCTTTTATTTTCACTAATTCAATCACAAACTTTTTACTAATCATTTAAATATCTCCCCAAGACTTTCATCTCATCAATTGTTCTATCAATGTTATTCATCTTGAAGAATACTCCTGAAGGCTACTGACCTGCCACAGTCTGGATTGGCTGCTGTAGGTCAGGTTCAAATTTGTCATCCTATAATCTCCCTTCACCACCCTTTTAGGGATTTTATTTCTGTCTCTTAGATTACGCCTTATATTTTATGTATCCCATATGTGTATCCCATATCTTCCTCTTTGTTTATTTCTTCTTTATGGTGGAGAAAAATCTCCAATAGCTTCCTGAAAAAATGTGCAGAGGGAGACGAAATTTTTGAGAACTCATATATCTGAAAATGTCTGTTTCCTATCTATATATTTATTTATGTATGGTCAGAATAATTTTCCTTATGAATTTCCAAAGTATCACTCCATTGCCTGGTGTTGAAAATTCTTAAGCCCCATACTGATTCTTGACCTATTTTTACCTCTCTAGAAACTTGTACAATTGTCTCTTAGTTCCCAGTGTTCTGGAATTTCACACTAATGCATCTTGGCATGAGTCTATTTTCATGTTTTGCTTGATGTTGGTTATTTATTTATTAAATATTTTATTTATTAATGAGAGGGAGAGAGCAAAAGTTGGGGGGAAGGACAGAGGGAGAGAGAGAGGAGTGGCTCCCCACGAATCAGGGAGCCTGACTTAGGGCTCTAGTTCAGGACTTGGGGATCATGACCTAAGCCAAAGGCAGACACTTAATCAACTGAGCCAGCCAGGTGCCCCAACTAATCTTTTAATCTATGAACATCTTCAAGTTCTAAGAATTTTTCTTAAGTTATTTTCCTGACAATTTCTTCCCCTCCATTTTATGTAATTTTTTTTTCTTTTTAGAACTTATATAATGAAAATACCAAAGAAGGGGCACCTGGTTGGTTCAATTGCTTAAGCATCCAACTCTTGGTTTTGATTCAGGTCATGATCTCAGGGTCATGATATTGAGCCCCAGGTCAGGCTCTCTGCTCAGCAGGGTATCTGCTTGAGATTCTCTCTCTCCCTCTCCCTCTGCCCTTCGCCTTGCTCATGTTCTTTCTCAAATAAACAGGTAAGTCTTTAAAAAATAATAATAACATAAAATACCAAAGAAATTTTTCTTAGCAAAGAGAGAGCCACACTGATTCTGTTTTATATATACTTTATATAACATATAGCATATATATAACTATATATATTATGTGTTAATATAGTAACTGTATCGATACTTTATGTTTATATAGAATACTTTGTATATTAAATATATTTTAAATCTTAAAATATATTATATATCTATATGTATATTATATATTACATAACTATGTTATATAATATAGTATATACATATAGGCATATCATGTTGTATTACATATATGTTTATAATGTATATATGTCATAATGTTATCTTGTATATGATATGTTATATATCATATATAGGACACACATGCTCTGGAAACCAATGTATTATAGCTCAAGATTTTCATACTCCATTAAACAGAAATACTGTGTTTCTCAGTGTGCATATTAAGTGTGACCTGAAAAAGGAAATGACTGGTCAAAAATTGAACCACATGGGTAATAGTTGGAAGACACAAATACTGGCTCCTCCTAGAACTTCAGTGTGTGAAAATTTTAAATTCCAGGCAAGTTAATCTGAGCTTCAACATTCTCTCTAGCTGTACACAAATGAACATGTTTGTACTAGGCTTTGGGAACAAAAATGAATGTCATTTTTCCTGTCCTCAATGAGCTCCCCATCAAATGTGAGACAAGGAAAAATGATATAAAAAGAGGGACATTTAAAATACTCTGGGAACCCAGAAGAAGTACAGAGTAACTGTGACAGGGAACTTGGTTGTAGCAGTTGGAGACAAGGAGGTCTCAGAATGTGCTTCCATTGTGTCACATCTGAGCACAAGCAAGAGGAATGGATTTTAATCTTTACGAGGTCACAGACCATTTGAAGGATGTAATGAAACTTATGGTATCCCTTCCAATAAAAATGCATCTAACCCAAATACACAGGTGTATATTTTGCTTACTGACTCATAATGTGCACCATTAAGAACTTTTGTTATAGAAGGATGAGTAAGAAATTTTTGGCATACAAGAAGAGAGAGTACAAACAGAGGAAACAGCATGGGCAAAAGCCTGCAGACATTTAAAAAACATGTGCATTATTGGAGTGGAGGGAACTGTAACATCATTCAGTGTGATTGCAGCATAGGCTGGAAAGAGAATCAGGTACAGCACAAGATGAAAACAGAAGATAAGAAGATAATCAGGAATAAAGTATGAAGTATTTCAAATGTCAGTCATGCACTTTGTTTATTCAGAGACTAGCCCATGATTGACAGAGATTACACATGGTATGTCAACCCTCTCCACTCTTAAAAAATATAGCTGGAACCGCCAGTGCCTAATGTAATACCAATTTATATTCTATGAGTGTGGAGTTTTGTTGGCATTCACGGTAGGTGTTGAGTGTGCAGTACTCACATCTCAAGATTGTAGCTTTATGAGAGAAAAAAAGAGTGTTAGAATGAAACCAGAAGTCCCTGAATATCAATTATTTTACACCTTAATAACCTACAGCCAAATGTCAATCTTCAATGAATTGCAATGGTTCTCAACATTGGCAACACATTAGATTTACCTGGGGAACTTTCAAAAAGCCTCCTGTGCCTGGATCCACCCCAGACCAACTAAATTAGAATATGTTGGGGGCGGGGAGCTAGACATCTGAATTTTTGGAAGCTCTTCAGATAGATTTAATGTACAGTTAGAATTGAGAACTACTATGTTAAGAAAAATACTCCACAAAGTAAATGCTTACCTACTAATTTGGCCTTAATTCTATTACATCGTTTCCATGTAGCATTAGAGAACTCAGAAATGATTTTTTAAACAAAATTTTAAAATATGTGTTTCACTATTTGAATTCCTTTGCTAAGCTGCCCCAAATGTCACATGAGCGACTATGGGGTGGTGAAGGTAGTTTAAACAATGCTTTGGGTGTCAGTAGCAGGACCTGCAGACAGCCAGTCTGTGCTGGAAGTGTTCAGAGTGGGCTTTTTCACATTTTACAGTCTCATCTCCTGAGTGTGCTGCCTGAGGCTATTGTTCTCTCATATCTTGCAGATCTGTCTGGCAAAAAGGCTACATGCATCAACAGTTTTTACTAAGGGTCTTGTGATTAATTGGATGGCCTTTTAGTTGGACAGCTTATGAGGACAAGTTTTTTTTTTTTTTTTTTCCTACTTTGGCTCAGGAAGCCACAAAGGTTAGTTGTGTGAATATATTTAACTTTATCGCAGCTAATAAGTTATGCTTTAAGCAAAATATACAGTACACATTTTAACTTTAGTTATGCCTAAACACTATATGAGTTTGCAATCAATTATTTCTTATATTCTGTAGTCTGTTTGATCCTGAACACAGAACTGCAAGATGAGGGTCATGCGATGATTTATAAAAACAAATATTTAGGGGCGCCTGGGTGGCTCAGTGTGTTAAAGCCTCTGCCTTCGGCTCAGGTCATGATCCCAGGGTCCTGGGATCGAGCCCCGCATCAGGCTCTTTTGTCAGCGGGGAGCCTGCTTCCTCCTCTCTCTCTCTGCCTGCCTCTCTGCCTACTTGTGATTTCTGTCTGTCAAATAAATAAATAAAATCTTTTAAAAAAACAAATATTTATAGATCTTACTATGTATCAAGATATTTACATGAACAGTGCTATGATATTAGAAAATATAACATGTATTGGCCCTCAAGGTGTTCTCATTCTACTAAAATGGCATAATAACTCCATACTGACTCATAAAATTTCCACAAGAACTCCATAAGTACAATAGTCCCTCCTTATCAGCAGGGGATACATTCCAAGATCCCCTGTGGATGCCAGAGACTGTAAACAGTACCAAACCATACATAGACTCTGGTTTTCCCTATACATATGTACTATGTTAAAGTTTAATTTATAAATTCAGCACAGGAAGAGAGTAACAACAATACCTAATAATAAAATAGAGCAATTATAACAATATACTACAATAAAAGTTATGTGAACATGATCTTTCTCTCTCAGAATACTTTATTGCATTGTATTCTCCCTTCTTCTTGTCATGGTGTGAGATAAAATGCCTATGAGCAGGTGTAGTGAGGTGGATGACGCAGGCATCATGACATTGTGTTCGGCTACTCCTGACCTTCTGACACTGCATCAGAACCAGGGTCACCTGCTTCCAGACCACGGTTGATGGTGTGTAACCGAAACTGTGAAAAGAGAGACCAAGGATAAGGGCAGACTCCTGTATATTAAAAAGAGGTGAACTCATGAGATGTCATGATCGCTTATAGCTTAGAGAGGTTAAAGCCAGGTCTTTAAGAGCCACAAATGCCAGGCTACAAAGTTTAGAAGAAAGTCTCTAGACAAAGGGGAAGTTTCTTTTTTTTTTTTTTCATAGGAAAATGATAAAGTCTGAGGTTCAGGAAGGTTATGAGGTTTACTGCAATTATACTGTGGATTGAAGTTTGGTAAGAGAAAAGGGAAGGTGAGTTATAGGTTTTATTAAATGGTAAAGTAAGAGGTGATGGCAACCTGAGCAAGGGAAGTAGAAGTAAGGTTTGAAAGGAAGAGACAGATGCTAGAATTATTGCAGAGAAAATACAAAGGCCTTACTATGCATTTTCAAGTTTGAAACTACTGAACAGACTGTGGAACTATTAGCATTCATCTATCTGTCCAATCACTCAACAAGACTATATTATGCATTTATTATGCATTAAGCATTTTGCTGGGTTCAGGAGGTACAGCAGTGAATATAGCAATGAATGGTCCTTGCTTTCATGTAGCTTCAGTACTGGGAGAAGCAGACAGTAACTAAGAGACACAAATAATTAACAAACACTTATAAGTGCTATGAAGGAAGTTTGGGGGTGCTGAGGGAGAACAAAAGGCTGCAGTAATGGTTGGGATGGACTGAACTACTTTAAATTGGGCATTAAGTGAAGTCCTCTCTAAGAAAGTATTATTTCAGAGGAGATCTGAAGGATTTGTCAGAAAGAGCGAGCATCGAAGAAGAGGGAAAGCCAAGTGCAGAGGCCCTGCAATGGGACACTCTTGGTAGATTTCTATGTTGGAAGACGAGGGAACAACCAACGTGTTAAATGGTGGTGAGAAGTTGAGTAACATAAAAATGGTAAATTGACCATTGGTTTTAGTAGCACAGATGTTACTGTTGACCGTGCTGAAAGCAGTTCCACATGAATAAGAACAAAACCAAATTGGGGTGAATTGAAAAGTGAGTGGGAAGAAAGGAACAGAGAAGAATGTGTTTAGTAGAGAAAAGAAATGAGGGGCACCTGGGTGGCTCAGTGGGTTAAAGCCTCTGCCTTCGGCTCAGGTCATGATCCCAGGATCGTGGGATCCAGCCCCACATCGGGCTCTCTGCTCTGCAGGGAGCCTGTTTCCTCCTCCTCTCTCTCTCTGCCTGCCTCTCTGCCTACTTGTGATCTCTGTCAAATAAATAAATAAAATCTTTGAAAAAAAAAGAAATGAGTTGGAGGGGGATATGAAATGGAGGATATTCCAGTTCATTAAAGCAATATAAGAATTTAGATCCCACCTGTAGACTGAGCTGGTAGAGATGGAAAGTTCAATGCACATGAGAGAAAACTGGGAGCAGGAGATGATGCCCCCTTAACACTCTCCAGTTCACTCTCATTTTGCAACTGAGTTAAATAAATGACTCAATGCTAATTCTTTCAAATTTGGGATCTATGGGGGGCAAATGGGTAGAACATTGTGGATTGCACCAGAAAATAAAGATACTGAGTACTGCAGAGGAAGAGTGCAGGAAAGCTGAGAGACCAGGCACCAAACTGAATGCTGTCTAATTTCTAGTGTATCACCTGAGCCCTGCCCTAAATTCCAAAAGAATACAGATTTATGACTCAAGGAAACAAACTGAGGGCTGTGGAGAGGGGGGTGGGAGGATGGGGTAACTGGATGATGGGCATTAAAGAAAGCACATGATATGATATGCACTGGGTGATATACTCAACTAATGAATCATTGAACATTATATTAAAAATTAATGATGTAGTACTATACCTTGGCTAATTGAATTTAAGTAAAATAAAATTAAGTTAAAATAAATAAATAAAAGAATAGCGATTACTTCATTTGATCTAACCAAGTATTAAATGGCTAGGTAGGGGGCATTCTCTGTGTCTCTCTACCTTTAAAAGCCAGTGTAGGGGTACCTGGTGGCTCAGTCAGTTAAGTGACTAACTCTTGGTTTTGATTTAGGTCCTGATCTCATGGTTTGTGAGATCAAGTTCCATGTAAGGCTCCATACCCAGTGGGAGTCTGCTTGATTGTTCTCTCATTCTGCCCCTTGCCTCCTACCCCTCTCTCTTTGCCTCCCTCTCTCTTAAATAAATAAATAGGTCTTTTTTTTTTAAGATTTTATTTATTTATTTGACAGACAGAGATCACAAGTAGTCAGAGAGGCAGGCAGAGAGAGAGAGAGAGGAGGAAGCAGGCTCCCTGCTGAGCAGAGAGCCCGATGTGGGACTCGATCCCAGGACCCCAAGATCATGACCTGAGCCAAAGGCAGGGGCTTAACCCACTGAGCCACCCAGGTGCCCAATAAATAGATCTTAAAAGGAAAAAAAAAAAGCCAGTGTAGTGGCCCCAGAATGTTATTTTCACTATTCAATAGAATTTATAAAATATATGGGGGAACCACCAATGTATACTTTTGTCAACCAAGGACATTTTAAACAACCCACTGTGTGCACCCATCATCTCATAGAAGAAATAATATTTTAGGACTAAAAAGTAGGAAGAACATAATACCAGGATTCAAGACAAATAACAAATCTAGCTCCATAGAAAACCTCTCTGCACTGTTTTCTTATTTTATTTCTAAGTCGGTCATGGATTGGTGAAAATACCATCCCAGTCTTGTGTCAGTATGGAAATTAGTGTTAGGAAATCACTGGTCCAGATGACTTATAAAATCTCCTTCAATTCAAATTCTATGATTCAGTTAATAGTAATAAAAGAGTATCATACTTGAAGTAAGATAGTTTCCTTTTCATGTTCTGTTCAATGGTCTTATAAATAACTTTCCCCTGAGTCACCTTTGCAGTTCCCTCAGCCTTAGGGACCTAAGCAATGCTCCATCATTCACCTCAGTTTCAAAGACCTCTTTTCCCAAGTCTTCAGAGATCCCAGGGCATTACAATAAAACACTTCTCTCAGCAGAAAAGATAACAGCAGGTGCAAGTGTTTTCTGTTGGCTTGAATGTTGATTAAGACTTCGGTAACCATTTCATTCTGTATGAATCCAAAATCAAAATGCAGGTTAGTTTTCACAGAACAGAAAGAAAGAAACAAAAGAAGAAAAACCACAAAACTGCCTTCCTGAAAAAAGAGTATGAAAGAAAGCTCACTGGTTAGCTTTTTTTTTTTGGATATTTTTATTTCTAAAGTATTCACATATCCTAGTAGTTTTTGAGCTCTCTTAAAGAGACATATTAAAATAGTACATCAAAGAGGAGATTTTAACAGATGAGAGGATATTTTAAAAGAGATGTTAAAAGATGATTTCGGGGGCGCCTGGGTGGCTCAGT
>NC_081575.1:11112436-11142118 GCF_022355385.1 Mustela nigripes
ATGAGAGCTCTGATCTGTGGGCCTGCACCCGATGACGCCTTTCCAATTCCACCAGCAAGGTCCTGGAGCAAAGTTTCTTCCACTGTAGGGTCTGCTTTATTAAATTCTCTAAATGTCCTAATTCTATATATTTCCAATTAGCTACCTTTGAGGCTGACATTGGTGGAAGGGAATTGTTTTCTGACAAGCTAACATTTTAAGGCTAACGTTTTTTTAATAAGCAATTGAATTTGCAGCATTCAGCTCTTGTTATGTTTTATTGGTTTTTGTGCTTTAATTTGGTATGTGTGTTTTGGCACAACTCCATGGCAGGTGCAATTTTAAAAATGGAATCAATAAAATTCACTGTGATGTATGATATGAGCATTCCAAGCTTAGCTTTTAAAACAAAACTCTAGGCTTGGCTCTTGAAAGAGCCCTGCAAAGAAAATGTGCTGATTCCTTAGGGCTTTCCTCACTGTAGCTTTTTGAAATATTGTTCACACTCCTCAAATGTCCAAATATGCCCTCCTTCAAACAGCTCTTACTCAGAGCCCATGACCTCATCTTCTCGTTCTTGAAGAGATGAAGTTTATCCTAGCAGGAGAGCCTAAGTACAGTTTGTTTTCTTCTTTAAAATCTCTCTCTAGGAAGTGGAGATGCAACGTGGGGGGTTTGGGGGGTAGGAAAAGAATAAATGAAATAAGATGGGATGGGGAGGGAGACAAACCATAAGAGACTCTTAACTTCACAAAACAAACTGAGGGTTGCCAGGGGGAGTGGGGTAGGGAGAGTGTGGTTGGGTTATGGATATTGGAGAGGGTATGTGCTATGGTGAGTGCTGTGAAGTGTATAAACCTGGTGATTCATAGACCTGTACCCCTAGGGCTAATAATACATTATATGTTTATAAAAATAATTTTTAAAATTATTTAAAAATATTTAAAAATTTAAAAAAATCTCTCTCTAGTGTTTTCTACAACATTGTCAATCAATAGGGACTTAATAAATCTTTGTTAAATAACTAGGTGAATAAACTTGTCCCCTCTTTTTTCTTCTCTGACTAAAGAGAGAAGCTCCTCCTTTCCAAGATTGACATCTCATAATGATGTAGAGTTTATCCTATTCTATCCTCTTCTGCCTTGTTCAAGACCTTGTTTCATCGTGTCTCCTTTCTCAGTTCTAAGTGTCTTTGATCTTGATCTCTCCATTGGTCAGTCACTTTGTGGCTCCCTATAAACACAGATAGATATCTTCATTTTGTTAAAATATGGTCTGAGGGAAGGAGTGGTGATTTGGACTGGGGGCATGCAGGAGAATATGACATTGGTGACAATGCTCTACTGTTTGTTAGCTGTGTGGTAGACATAAAGTCACATGCTCATTTTGTGCACTTTATTTTTGTTTTATTTGGTAACAGGAAGTTTAAGGAAAGAAAAAGAAAACCACCTCAAGGGCACGAGGATAATTAGAAATATTGATAATGGACTTGAGAAAGTGAACAACTCTAATGACTATTCAGCAAATCCCTTTTGCAAGTCAGCTAATTTCTAATGCTTTGTTTTCAACAAAATTGAAGAATGACTTGTTGTTTTCATGTAATTATATATAATATATAATTTTAATATATAATGTGTAAAATATATAATTTTGAGTACATAACTCACAAGAAGTTTAAAGGATTGAATGAAATGACTATAAAAGGAAAACATCTCCATCCATTCTCATATACTTATATATGAGAGCAAAGTCTCTTTGGTATTTTCATAAAAAAAAATGAAGATAGAACTAATAATGAACCTTGTCTCATTCTAGCAATTAGTAATAATCATCTTTGTGTATAAGAATGAATGAGAAGGAGAGAGAGAAAATTCCATGCGTCTCATTAAGAAATGCATTTTTAACAAATGTTAACATTTTATATTTAGTAATTGTTTTCCAATTTTTAATATATTAATTTCAATCCATTGTATGAGGCTATCACTTGCAAAGCTAACTCAACTTAGAAGAAATTTGACACAGAGCGCGATGGTCACTTAGTAAAAAAAAATCAATGTGTACACATTTTCCCTGAAATTAATATGACAGTGATGCATAAAGGGCTTTTAAGCATTAGAAAACAATGGTCTGTTGTGAATGAATCTTATAGGAGCTTCTTCTGCAGATGTATTTCTTCTACTTCAATCTAATACAGTCCAAGGCAAGTGTTCAGAGAACAACAATTTTGATCAAAATATTGCACTGTATGTCGTCAAGAGGACCCTGCCAGAAGAATGTTCTGATTTATTAAACTTGTCTCCCCTAAGAATGACGAAGTAGCTAAATCATCAATAGATGAAGATACCATCTTTTCTGCCTGGATTTTAGGAAGAAATAAGCTAATATGTATGATCTCACTTTTGATGTGGCAGCCTTGGGGGAAGGGACCAGTAAAAAGTTAGTTCTACTCTGAGAACACGAATATGACCCAACATTCACACTGGAAGCTCTGCTAAAGTTGTTTTGAGTCCTGATTACATCTTGAAGTTTAGAACACACCTGTAACCTCAGAACAATCCCCTGAAAGCAAATGCTCCTCTTCTTGCATATCCTGAATTATCTAATTCAGCCTCTTCTTGATCACCCTGAGACAGAAAAAAAGAAGAGTGGGTAATGGAGATCCATACAACTGAACCATGGTCTGGAGTGAGACAGTGACTTTGTATTAACAATAAATAACATTCATCCTATTGGAAAGGATTTTCAACTCATGAGTCTTCTCTCAAGGGCCAATAGGTAGGGAGAAAGATATGAAAAAAATTGTGTGATTGATGCCACTTTTATCTTTCCTTTTTCCCCCAGATGCATAACAAATGGCGTTCTGTGTTCATGTCTGGTGTTAAGATTTGAACCATAGAGATGAGGTATACAGAAGTTTAAAAAAAAATCATAAACATATGCATAGATAATTATCTCCAGGTATGTGTATCAAAACAATAATGGTGGTTATTTTTCTATATTCTTGCTTTTTATTTTTTGTGCTTTCTATCCAGACTTTTTTGAATTTTTTAATCTTTACAAGATTTGTGTATCATATTCCCATAAAATAAAACAATAACCTAATAAAACTATCTTAAAAATGCTTTCCCCTGAAAATGCCACTCCCTGCAGCTATTTCTCTTCTTTTCCTCATTATTGACTCATCTCTTTCTCACTAAGACGGCTCACCCCTATCACTTCACTGAAAATGTACTCTTCAAAGCCAACCTTATCATTGCCTTTATTTTCTTTGATAGCTCTAGGCCATCATTCAGCATAGCTGACCCCTCCCTGCTTTTCAAAATGTCTTCTTGGCTAGTCATTCTCTTGTTTGTTTGTTTGTTTCTCCTTCCTTTCTGCAGGCATCTCATCTGTCTCTTTGGTTTAATACCCTCTGCTGTTTGTGAAATGTAATCCCCAGGCTTAGATCACTGCTCCTAGCTCTGTCTCAGGGCCCTTACACTCCGAAGAATGACTGTCCAGACTGACTTCACCATTCACAGTGTTCCCTAAGCTTGAGCTCCATCTTTGCAACTGCGATTTCCACTGGGATATCTTGACATCACCTTAAACCTAACATGTTTGAGACAACATTTGTTGGCCCAAACCAGTTTTCCCTCTAGACCTTCCTCTTTCTGCCCACAGAACTGGTCATAATCTCATTGTTTTTGCAATAGCCCCTGGCCAAAAACAAAGAAAAGGCACAAAGTGATCTTTAGCTACAGTAGAAAGATCAAAACAGAACAAAGAGTGAGTCTGAATACAAGATTTTTTTCAGAGCTGTTTTCATAAAAGAAATCAGACCAATGTACCATGTCAATTTAAGTGGAGCCACAAGAGTAAATTTAGCTCCAATTTTGAAGTCAGTCAGTCCCTAGAGAAGTCAGTCTCTCCCTAGAGAGAATGAGTTCATTACCCATATTAACACCTCATCCTCTCAATCATGTGGATTAGGTATTGTAAAGAGAGGTACTCTTCTCTGTTCATATCCAATCATTCACCAACTCTTGTCAAGTCTTCTTTACTATCTTTCTTTGTCCATTATTTGGTTATAGTTTCACTGTCACAAAATATCTAATTCAGATCCTGCTTACCCTACATCAAGACATTCGATGCCCAGCTTCATAACTTTGTAACTGATATGCTTTGCTTCTCATATTCTGTACCTGTTTTCATAAATTGAACAGACTGAAAAAAAATATCCTTGGCACTGTGCTGACCACAACAGAGACCATAGAGCTGAGTGTATAAGGCCTATAAAATCTGATCAAAAACTGCTTTGCCAATCTTATCGACCACTCCATTCCTTCACAAACAATGTCTGATCAACTTTTGATAACTGCTAGACATGAAAGAAATAAAAAAAATAATAATAATACATAGCTAGGAAAAAAATCCTGGGAAGCAGAGATTGAGTGAGATCTGATGAATGTAGAAAAAGAGTAGAGAGCCTAGGACCAAGGTTTTAGGTTTAAATAAGGTAGAAGCCAGTAAAGGAACATAAGAAAGAGAAGTCTGTGAGATAGACAAATACCCAGGTTAAATGTGAAGTTACAAAAGAAAAGGGAAGAAGTTGTTCAAACCAAAATGGAGTGTGCAACTATTTAAGAAAAGACTGATGGTTGATCATTAAGTTAGGAACATGGATGGCTAGAGACCTTGATGAAAGCAAGATCAGTGGAGTAGACAGAGTGAAGTCTGGAGTGGGATAGAGATAGGAATGTTGGAAGAAATGGTGAGTATTGACATCTCTTGCATGGTTTTGCAGTGAGGAGAGCAGAGAAATTGGATTATACACAGAGAGGGCAGTGCAAAGAGAGAATATCATAGCATATGTGTATGATAACAAATAATCTAATAGAGAAGGATAAACTATGTTGAAAGAGAAAGAAGGTACAAATAAAAGAGCAAAACACTTGGTTAGGTGAAAGAGAATGGGATTCAGTGCAACTGTGGAAGGACTCCTTTTTTTTTTTTTTTTTTAAGATTTTACTTATTTATTTGAGGGAGGGAGTGAGAGAGAGAGATCACATGAGCAGGAGCAGAGGGAAAAGCAGCCTCCCCACTGAGCAGGGAGCTCAATGTGGGGCTTCATCCCAGGACCCTTGGATCATGACCTGAGCTGAAATCAGATGCTTAACTGACTGAGCCACCCAGGCGCCCTGGGACTGCTCTTTGACAGGAATAGGGACGCTTCCTTGATGGTAAGAGAAGGGAGAGGCTATGAAAATGTGAGGCGTAGAGATTTTGCAGTAAAAAGACTGAGCAGTCTCCTCTCCATGGCTTTTAGTTTCTCAGTGAGGTATAGGATTGGGAATACGGGAATGGGGATGGTATATAAAGTTTATGAAGAGAGAAGGTATTAAAATGAAGTCTCAGAGGGTAAAAAAATGAGCTTACTATAGAGAAACAGTTGAAATTCCAGGCAGTATTGAGACCTAATTTAAGTTTTGAGAACATTACTTTAAAGTGAATTTCATTTTAATTTAAAGTAAAATCAGGGTACCTGACGGGTTGATTTTCTCCCGGTATGAAAAAGGGGTAATTAATGCACAGGGCAGAAAAGAGGACCTAGTACATAATTTCTGACTCTAAGACAAATGTTTTTTCCATTAAATTATTTTTCTAGTGGTATTTTTTTTCATAATTTCCTCTAGAAAAACTATAGTTCCGATTATAATTGAGTAAAGTATTTTCTTTGAATTCAAAGCAATTAAATCTAAGAGGATGGTGAGCAACAATACCTATGGGAAAAAAACTGAAGAGGCTTCCAACATGAAACCATTTGTAACCTCTATGCCAATCAGCGTACATTTCCCCCTGTAAATATCGCAAAATGTCCATATGCTCATGCTGCAAAAACCCTCTTGGAGGCTTGTAATCAGGCCAGTGGACCATATTGTTATGCACGATCTAACCTCTTTCCTTCTTGGCTCCCAACAAAGGACAGCAGGCTGATAGGGCTAGAGCTCATTAGCACCCTGTTCATCTTGCCTTATGTTTAGAACGCCTAAAGGAAGCTTCTCTTTCCCGGCTGATGATCAAACAGAATCAGTCTCTGCTCTCTGAGCTGAGTCATTTATCAATCATGATTCTGCAGACACAATAAGAAAAGAAGATAGAGACACAGAGACATACATTCCTATATTTAGAATGTTTAATGTTGTGTATGTATGTGTGTGTTTGTATTTATGTATATTTAGTAGCACAGTATAATGAAAAAAAAGTAGACATAAATGGAGAAAGGTTGAGAGAAGAAAACTCAGAAACTGTGACTAAGGCTATTCCTGGAGAGGCAGAATAATGTGGGGTTAAACTGTAGACTCTCAAGTCAAAACTCCAGGGCCAAATCCTGGCCCTGACATTTGGGCCAGGGCAAGAAACACACCTTTTCTGGACTTCAGTTTCCTCAGTTTTAAAAGATGAATAACAATAGTAACTAAATTAAAAGGTTATTGGGAGGATTAAATGATAAATTGTTGTTCACATTTCTAGCACTTGGGAGCTGGTGATCCTGAAGACATCATTCAACCACTTGAAGTTCAATTTCCTTGTCAGTAAACTTATTTGGTTTTGTGAAGTTATTCCTCTTACAAGATCCTACATTTTCTAATATTTGGCAATATATTTTGCCAGATTTGTGGGGAAATAAATATTGTATTAGTTATGGAACTTCTTCAAAATTCTGTTACCTATGCCTATGTTCCCATCAGTGGCCAGATAAATCTATCATTTATATTTGCTTGGGGGATGTCATATATGAACCTAGAAAGCTGATATGTCTTCCTAAAAATGAAGCTACATTAATAGTCAAGTTGGCTTGCATTCCATGAGGACTTATCAATGCCTCACCTACAAAGCTGAAAGAAGCCATAGAACTCTCAGTACCAAGAGACAGCACTTAGTCTCCTTGCCACATGTCTTCTGGTTCTTGCCTCATGAAGAAGCTTTGCTATAGGGGCATCTGGGTGGCTCAGTCAGTTAACTCTTGGTTATGATATCAGGTTCCTGGGATTGAGCCCAACTCAGTCTCCACGTTCAGCTGGGAGTCTGCTGGTGGATTCTCTCTCTCCCCCTCCCTCTGCTCCACCTCCCTCAAATAAATACATCTTTTAAAAAAAGAAGAAGAAGAAGTGTACTATAGCTTCATAAAGGCAAAACCTTGTCTTCTTCTCTCTGTATTCTCAGGTTGAGAACAGAGACTATCACAAAATGGGTCTCCAAAATGTGTGAAAAATAAGTGAGGGAGGGAATAAAAAGACTCATTTGATCATTTGTCTCCTTTTTCGTCTGCTTTGAAGTCAGTTCCCGTGACCTAAATCCTTTGGGGTTAGGCTATAGTAAGCATACTAATATGATAGAAGCAGAGTAATATGTTTGTGTAATCAATGCCTGGGCAATGTCTAAAAGGTTCACAGAAAAATTCCCAATTATTTACAATGCCTAGATTACCATCTTTGTCTGCTGCATAGTGTTGCTTTTTATAATGATTTTGGTATCCCCCCAACACACACCCCACAGTCTCCTTCTATAATAAAGTCTCCATTTCAGCAGCAATGAAAAAAGCACATACTCAAAATGCTAAGGCGGAAAGCAAAACAACAAAATGCTGGTTCATACTTAAGGCCCTGGGCTTTTGTGTTCCATATGGTTACTGAGCGTACAACATACCAAATACAGATTCTGAAAGATCTTTTTATCCCTCTGTTTTGTGATTTGTGCAGTCAAGCATGAGAAAGAATAAGTAACCAGAACAAAGACCTGACTGGCAAATAGATAGCAATTTGTAATCAGCGAAGAGAATACTTTCCCCAGGTTCCAAGATTACTTTTTTTTTCTTTTTTTAAACCTGTATTGCAAGGCAGAGCAAACACAATTGTATAGCACCCAATTATAACCAAGTGAAACCACCATCAAATAAGACCCTGAATCTTGGTTAGACAAAGAAAGTCAATGTACTTAAAAAAAAAAAAAAAGTGGGGGGTAATCCCAAAAGAATCACTGGTATGTGAAAAGATTGGCAATTATTTTTTAAATACAGGTTTGTGGCTTAAACTTAATCCCATAAATGCCCTGAAGCCTTTAATGCTGCAAATTGTTTGGGGGATTCAGAGGGGTTAATCTCAAAGATAGTGTCATTTCAAAAATCATTAGATAGATCAATTTTTGTTACAGAGAAGCAAATAAAGAAAGAATAAAAACGGAAAAAAAAATTTCAGGCAACAGAAAGGATGATAGACCCAAAGTCATAAGATCTGGAATCTAATCTTAAGTCAACCTCCAAAGACCCTTTATGATCTAAGGCAAGCCAGTTCTCTGTTTTGTTTGTTTGTTTGTTTGTTTCCCATGAATAAAACAAACTGAAGGAGAATATGCATGCAATCATTCCCCTTCCAGCGCTGACATTCAATTTGTTTAAAAGGCCTTTGTATTTACTGGACATGTCTTAGCTTACAAAAACCTCCATAAATTTTGTATCATTTGATCCTCACAACCTTGTAAGATAAGACTTATTATCTCCATTTGCAAATGAGGAAATCAAAGCTCAGGGAGATTAACAAACTGCCCCCAAAACATCTTGCCAGTATGTTGCAAATTCAGATCTTCTCACATCAAAACCACAGTGTTTTTTCAACCATAGTACTGACCCCCTGATACTATTTTGCCCTAATGTACTTAGTATCTCTGAAAGTTTACATTATTATATGACTGGAAAATGACCTTTTCTACTAAAACATAAAGCAGTTTGACTATGAGCCACAACATTTTCATAATTTGGCCCTTTAGCCAAAGACCAATAGGAACATATCACAGTGGCCCACGTAGGGTTGATGACTTACTGTGGTGAGAGAGAACACATGACAGGGAACTGCAGCATGTCTCAATAAGAAGATGACAGAAAGTGCTTGTTATAGGATTTTGGCTTACAGAAGGTGATTTGGGGGAAGCTTTAAGAAAGCAGTGTTTTGGTCTAAATTGGATGCTGTCAGGAAGTAGGGGTAATAGGATGACAAGGCATCTTAATAAATCTTATCTATGGGGAAGCCAGTCAAAAGCAAAAGTAAAGCAGTAACTGGTGAAGAACCAGCGGTCACTCCTATCAGCCAGCACAGGGTAACGTGTGGTCACTTTTTTGTGACTTGCACAGTGTTCACCATTTCTCTATGTTCAGTCATGATTTTGGAGTGGTCTTTTTTTTTTTTTTTTCCATCTTGATCCATCAGAGTCACAGAGGGGCCGGTTTGATGGTGATGTTCTCTGGAAGTGTTTATGTTCGATACAAGCTAAGACTGCCAGGCCAGCTTGTAGCAACACCCGGGCCTAGCTCCTGAATGTCAGAGGCTACTTTTCTTTTTCTCAAACCCAGTTAACCATTTCAGTGTTTTGACCTCCAGCTGATGGATGAGGGGAAATTTTCAAAAGAAAAAAAGAAAGATGTTTATTCTTTTTCAGAAGATACTTTTTCATATGGCAGATAGTGCCTTACATAGTCAAAACATAACAGCCTGAGAGAAAATAATCATAATGTAATAATAGAAATAAAAATTTAAAATTCTCATATAAATCAAGAAGAAAAAGAAAATAACCTAATTGAAAAAGACAGTCGATAAAAAGAGGCTATCCAGGGATGCCTGGGTAGCTTAGTTCGTTAAGCGGCTGCCTTCAGCTCAGGTCATGATCCCAGCATCCTGGGATCGAGTCCCACATCGGGCTCCTTGTTCTGTAGCCTGCTTCTCCCTCTGCCACTCTGTCTGCCTGTGCTCGCTTGCTCTCTCTCTCTCTCTCTCTCTCTGACAAATAAATAAATAAAATCTTTAAAAAAGAGGCTATCCATAAATTAATAACTACATATGCTTAAGAATGGGCATTCAATGTCACTATTCATAAAGTAAATATAAGTTAAAGCAAAGGGACAATTTTCTTCCAAAAAAAAAAAAAGTGGGAACAGGAAGGACTCCTACACTGTTGGTTAGGAATGTACAAAGTAGAACTACTTTGTAGGATATTTTGGCAAATCCTATTTGGCAAATCCAAACCTTGAAAAGTATATTACATTTTTAGGAGTCTTTTCAACAGAAATGATAACACATATACAAAGACACATAGTTCAAAAATGTTCATTGTAACATGTGTGATAGTGAAATTTAGGTAAGAATCCATATGTATATCATTAAAGGGATAGCTAAATTTAAAAAATGGTGTATCCATACTATAGAGTTCTATGCAGATGATTAAAATAATTAGATGCATCTGTGTGACATATTCCAAAAATCCACGGTCATAGAGCAAGAAGTCCAGTTTATAAAATAATAACTAATGTCTCATTTTTTTCAAAGTTTTTATGTATGTATAATGTTTGTATATATGTATATGGCTATACATATAATATGTGCATGTACATATTTTTAAATAAATATAAAATTATCTGTAAGTGCACACACCAACTATAAAATATTTCCTCTTTGGACCATGAATGCACCTGAGTTTTGGGAGAATACAGGGTGGGGAGAATAGTGGAAATGCAAATTTTCTGTTTTGCTAATGTCTGTTTTGCTAGAAACATTTATAAGAAAATATAATTTTCATGATAAAAAGTTAAATAATAAAATAATCTCTTAGGAAACATATAGCTGAAATGGCATAACAGAGAATAGGATTATCCTCCTGGCAGAAACAAATAAAAACACTTGGACTATATATATAAAGTTGGTTTTCACATATTGGAGCTGAGGTACAGAAAGACACAAAACCAGTGAAGTGAAGCCCTATTATTATCCTAATTTACAGCTTGGAAGGAGAGTTTAGGCTGCATCACAGGCAGGGAGAACTCAAGTGGAAGCTAGTGATCTCCCTGTTGAGAAGACAGAGCTGGGAGTCCAAGGAAAGAAATTCAGCTAGAGTTCTCAGGGCAGAATATAAGAGAGGAGAGACCTGCACAAAAATGTGTAGAGGTCCTCTCAACTCCTTAGCTGAGCACTCATCGATACATAAATGTGATATAACTACCTGGGGCTGGAGAAAAAATCACATAGAAAAAAGAAGGAACAATTCTTGGAGCTCAACCAGAAGAGGAAACATTTCATATTCCCAAAAGACAGAATATAAAATGTTGTATTGGGGTGCCTGGGTAGCTCAGTTGTTAAGCATCTGCCTTGGACTCAGGTCATGATCCCAGGGCCCTGGGACTGAACCCCACGGAAAGCCTTCTTCTCCCTCTCCCATTGCCCCTGCTCATGTTCCCTCTCTTTCTCTCTCTCTCTCTCTGCCAAATAAATAAATAAAATATCTTAAAAAAAAAAAAGAAAGAAAGAAAACCTTGTATTTCACATGGCATCAGGTAGGATTCTCAGAGGGCCTCTGTAGTGGACAAAAATAAGCCATGTATTAATAGCTAGTCCATTTCTATTTAAAGAAGATTAAAATCAAGCCTCAAAAAAATCAATCTGTTTCCAAATAAATTAAAAGCATTGCAGATTTAAGTTTGAGAATAATTTTAGAGGAAAAAAATTATTTTAGGGGAAAAATATACAAACAAAAAAATCCAACATTATCTGGCATCAAATAAAAAATTACCAAAAATGCAAGAAAGGAAGAAAATAGAGCAATAATGAAAAGAAAATCCTTTCAACCGAAACAGACCAGAAAATGGCACATATGATCAAATAAGAAGATAAGAACATTAAAATAGCCACTATAACTACATTCTACTTGTTCAACAAGAGAAAAAATTGAACATGTTACACAGGCATATTAAAAAATACCCAAATTAAGCTTCTAGTACTGTAAATTACAGGTCTGAAATGAAAAATATACTGAATGGTATATAGACACTGCAGAAGGAAAAATCCAATGTTATAGGTTGAATTGTGTTTCCCCCATAATCCATGAGTTGAAGTTCCAACTACTATTACCTTAGAATGTGATCTTATTTGGAAATAGGGTCATTACAGATATGATTTCCTAAGATTAAATCATGAGGGTGGGTCTTAACCCAATATGATTGGTATCTTTATAAAAAGGGGAAATTTGGGAGGGAAGATGCAAGATGGCGGAGAAGTAGTAGACTGAGATGATATCAGGTCACAGGCGTTCAGCTAGATGGTTATCAAATGATTCTGAACACCTACAAATTCAATAGGAGATATATGAGAAGAAAAGTAGCAATTCTAGGAACAGAAAATCGACCACTTTCTGAAAGGTAGGATGTGCAGAGAAGTAAATCCAAAGTGACAGGAAGATAGACCACAGGGGAGGGGCCAACTCCCGGCAAGCAGTGGAGCAGCAGAGCACAAAATCAAAATTTTAGATGTCTGCTCCACTAAGGGGAATCGCTCCAGAGGCTAAGTGAGGGTGGAGCCCTTGCAGGGACAGTGTGGTCTCAGGACCTACATGATCACAAAAAGACTGGGGGTGTGTGGCAGAGCACCCAGGTATCAGAGCAGGGAACCCAGCTGCAAAGACGGAGCTGAGGAGTGAGCTCTCAGATTCGGGTTACCTTAAACCATGATCCAAGGCACAATTAGACCATTGCTTTTTGAGCAGGGACCCCACAAGTGACATATCTGGAGAGACCCCTCCTTCCTCCTCTGAGAGGAATAGTGGGAGAGTGCATGGCAGGAATCTGCTGGGTTTCAAGACTCCAGATGGGGCTGCGCATCAGAGATAGCAATGCTCTATCACAGGCCGAGTGAGCATGGAGCACGGCCAGAGACCAGGGAGATGGGAGGGATTGGCTGCTTTTCTCTGAGGGCACACAGGAGTAGGGCCCTGAGCTCTCGGCTCCTCCAGGCCAGAGACTAGGAGGCCACCATATTCATTCCTGTCCTCCAGGGCTCTAAGGAAAGCATTCAGGGAACAAAAGCTCCCAAGAGCAAACCCAAGCAGATTGCTTAGCCTGGCCCCTGGCAAGGGCAGTGCAATTCCACCTCAGGCAAAGACATTTGAGACTCACTGCAAAGGCCCCTCCCCCAGAAGATCAGCAAGAACATCCAGCCAAGACAAAGTTCACCCATCAATGAGAACTGTGGAACTTCAGAGCTAGGGGAAAGCAACAGATAGAATTCATGGTTTTTCCCCATGATCCCTTAGTCTTGCAAAGTTAATTTTTAAAATTCTTTTCTTATTCTATATTTTTTAACTCTTCCTGTTTCCTCTTTTAACGTTTTTAAGTAGTTTATCTTAATAATACCTTTAAAAAAACATTTCTAAATCTTCACTGTTATAACCATATTCTATCCCTTCATTGTATATAACCTTAATTTTTGTATACATATAGGTTTTTATTCTTTAAAATTTGGGGATACAATTTCTTCTAATAGATCAAAATATACCCTAAATCTAGCGCATGGCTTTGTTCTAGTCTCCAGTCTGATCACTCTCCTCTTATTGTTTTTCATTTTTCTGGGGTCTTTGCACCCTTTTAGTATTTTACTCTCTTGTTTATATATTCTTATCTGGATAAAATGACAAGGCAGAACACCTCACCACAAATAAATAAATAAATAAATAAAAGAACAAGAGGCAGTACTGATGGCTGGGGACTTAATCAATATGGACATTGGTAACATGTCAGAACTAGAGTTCAGAATGATGATTCTCAAGGTGCTACCTGGGCCCAAAAAGGGCATAGAAGATATTAGAGAAATCCTGTCTGGAGAAATAAAATAACTAAAATCTAACCAAGTTGAAATTAAAAACGCTACTAATGAGAAGCAATCCAAAATGGAGGCTCTTACTGCAAAGATAAATGAGGCAGAAGAGAGAATTAGTGATGTAGAAGACGAAAGGATGGAGAATAAAGAAGCTAAGCAAAAGAGAGACAAACAACTACTGGACCAGGAGGGGAGAATTCAAGAGATAAGTGATACCATAAGATGAAACGATATTAGAATTGGGAGTCCAGAAGAAGAAGAAAGAGGGAGAGGGGCAGAAGGTATATTGGAGCAAACTATCGTAGAGAATTTCCCTAATATGGCAAAGGGAACAAGCATCAAAATCCAGGAGGTAAAGAGAACCCCTCTCAAAATCAATAAAAATAGGTCCACACCCCATCATCTAATAGTTAAACTTACAAGTCCTAGTGACAAAGAGAAAATCCTGAAAGCCACTCGGGAAAAGAAGTCTATAACATACAATGGTAAAAATATTAGATTGACAGCAAACTTATTCACAGAGACCTGGCAGACCAGAAAGGACTGGCATGATATATTTGGAGCACTAAATGAGAAACATATGCAGCCAAGAATACTATATCCAGCTAGGCTATCATTGAAAATAGAAGGAGAGATAAAAAGCCTCCAGGACAAACAAAAACTAAAAGAATTTTGCAAACACCATATCAGCTTTATAGGAAATGTTGAAAGGGGTCCTCTAAGCAAAGAGAGAGCCTGAAAGTAACAGACCAGAAAGGAACAGAGACAATATACAGTAACAGTCACCTTACAAGCAATACAATGGCACTAAATTCATATCTTTCAATAGTTACCCTGAAAGTAAATGGGCTAAACGCCCCAATCAAAAGACACAGGGTATCAGAATGGATCAAAAAAACAAGACCCATCAATATGTTGTCTACAAGAAATTCATTTTAGACCCCAAGACACCTCCAGATTCAAAGTGAAAGGGTGGGAAACAGCTTACTGTGCTAATGGACATCAAAAGAAAGCTGGGGTGGCAATCCTTAGATAAGATAAATTATATTTTAAACCAAAAACTATAATAAGAGATGAGGAAGGACACTATATCATACTCAAAGGGACTGTCCGACAAGAAGATCTAACAATTTTAAATATCTATACCCCTAACATGAGAGCAGCCAACTACATAAACCAATTAATATCAAGGTCAAAGAAACACATCAACAATAATACAATAATAGTAGGGGACTTTAACACTCCCTTCACTGAAATGGATAGATCATACAAGCAAAAGATCAACAAAAAAATAAAGGCCTTAAATGACACACTGGACCAGAGGGACATCACAGATATATTCAGAACATTTCATCCCAAAGCAACAGCATACACATTCTTCTCTAGTGCACATGGAACATTCTCCAGAATAGATCACATCCTGGGCCACAAATCAGGTCTCAACCTGAATGTCCAGAATACCCCAACTATGGAAAGAACCTAGAAGTCCAACAGATGAATGGATAAAGAAGATGTGATACACACACACACACACACACACACACACACACACACAATGGAATACTATGCAGTGATCAAAAGAAAGGAAATCTTGCCATTTGCAATGACGTGCATAGACCCAGAGGGTATTATGCTGAGTGAAATAAGTCAACCTGAGAAAGATAATTATAATATGATCTCTCTGATATGAGGAATATGAGAACCAGGGCAGGGGGTTTGTGGGGTAGGGAAGGCAAAAAATAAAACAAGATGGGATTGGGAGGGAGACAAACCATAAGAGACTCTTAATCTCACAAAACAAACCGTTGGTTGCTGGGGGGAGGGAGTGGAGGGAGAGGGTGGTTGGGTTATGGACATTGGGGAGGGTATGTGATATGGTGAGTGCTGTGAAATGTATAAGCCTGACAATCCACGGACCTGTACCCCTGGGGCAAATAATGCATTATATGTTAATAAAAATTATCAATTTTAAAAAGGGGGAAATTTGGACATAGAAACTACATACAAGGAGAATACTATGTGAAGATGAAGGAGGTGATTAAAGTGATGTTTTCATGAGCCAAGATGTGATACACAGATTGCCAGAAAATCACCAGAATCTGGTTGAGAGGCATGGAAAAATTCCTTTCTTACAATTCTTAGAAGGATCCAACTCTGCTAATGCCCTGATATTAAAATTATAGCCTCCAGAACAATAAATTTCTCTTAAGTCACTCAGTGTGTGGTAACTTTATTATGGCTACTGTCGCAAACTAAAACTACCAGCAGCCTTAAAGACATTGGAATGATAACTATCCAAATTTATGCAAGGAAGAAACACTAACTAAAGAAAGTTAGAATACCTACATAGTGCACATGGAACATTCTCCAGAATAGATCACATCCTGCGCCACAAATCAGGTCTCAACCTGAATGTCCAGAATACCCCAACTATGGAAAGAACCTAGAAGTCCAACAGATGAATGGATAAAGAAGATGTGATACACACACACACACACACACACACACACACACACACACAATGGAATACTATGCAGTGATCAAAAGAAAGGAAATCTTGCCATTTGCAATATAGATTTTAGAGGCAAGAATATCACCAGGCAGAATAAGGGAAATTATAAACTTTCCAGTTTATAAACTTCCAATGTTCTAAGGCACAAATCACTAAAGGAACATGAAAATTCAAATATTTAGGCAACCAAAGTAATAGATCTTCAAAGTCCACAATGTAAGAAACAAATAAACCTGCAAGGAGAAATAGACAAATTCATAATTGTCATTAGATATTTCAAAATCCTTCTTCCAATAATTGATAACAAAAACAGAAAATCAATAAAATACATAAATTGAAACAATATCAAACTACCACACTTATTTTACTTTCACAGAACACTTATCCCAAAACAGCATAACACAGTCTTTTCAAGTCCACACAAAACACATACCAAGCCAGAACTATATACACTGTCATAAGATGAGTCTGAAGAAATGTTAAATGATTCAAATAATACAAGGCATATTCTCTAATCACCATGGAATTAAATTAGGAATCAATATCAAAAAATGTCTAGGAAATTCCCAATTAACTGAATTCTAGATAACACATTTCTAAGGAGCATATGGGTCAAGAAAGTAATGAAAGGAAATTAGAAAGCATTTCAAACTGAATAGGAATGAAAACAAAATCTTATCAAAATTTGGGGAATGCAGCTTTAGCGATTTTTAGAGGCATATATGTAGTACAAAAATTCCTATACTAAAAAAGAAAAATGGTTTCAATGCAATGACCAAAGCTTCTACATTTAGAAACTAAGAAAAAGAGAAAATTAAATTCAAACTAAGCAGAATTTAAAAAAAACACTGAAACAGAAATAAATAATATAGAAATCAAAAATAATATTAAAAATCAGTGGAACAGAAGTTCTTTTAAGAGATCAATATAACTGATACACTTCTAGCCAAACCAATCTGGAGAAAAATACATACTAGGAACGAAGGAGATGGCATCACTAAAGGTTCCATAGATTTAATCAGATAATAATTGAATGTTATGAACAACTTTATGCCAATAAATTCAGCAACTTAAAAGAAGTTATAAATACCTTGAAAACACAAGCTACCCAAGCTCACACACAAAAAATAGATAACCTAAAAAGTACTATATTTATAAAAAGAAATGCAAGTTTTAGATAAAAACTTCACATGAAGAAAATTCCTAACCCAGAAACTTCTAATGAGAATTCTAACAAATATCTAAAGAAGAAATGATACCAATTCAACACAAAGTCATTCACAAAATTAACAGGAGAGAATGCTACTCTCCATTGTGTAAGTCCACCATAACCTTGATACAAAAGACTATTACAAGAATAGTTCAGACAAATATCCTCCATGAACAAAGATTCAAAAAGTTATACACAACTGCTGTCCACACCTGGGATAGTTCATGGTTTTGGGGGTGCAGGGAATGAAGGGGGGCTGTTGGCAGAGACAAGGGGGTCTGGGGCCCACCCCTGAGAGGATCACTGGGGGCATGCACTGCCTGTGCGAGGCTGTGGTTTTCAGTGGCACTTACAGAGGGGGAGACTGTATGTTCTGGACAATTCAGAGAGGAGCAGACTGTGGTTTCTCTCCTCTGGGGCAGAGGTCTGGGTGTGGACCTTTTCCTTTGTCTTGACCCTCCCAAAAGATGCAAAAAGTCACCAGAGAACAAAAGCCCAAAAAACTGGTCTCCACAGAGCCCAGTCCCTTCATAGGGGCAAGGCAACTCTGCCCAAGCAGGATGGAATGAATAACAATGCATCAGGCCCCTCCCCCAGAAGACAAGCTGGAAGAGCAAGAGGACAATAATCCGAGGGTCCCCGTAAAACTGTAAAAACCCAGCACTGGAGGAAAATAGTATATTAAGCTCCTGGTGTTGCCTCATGGCCTGTGTGTTTCTTAGATACAACTTTTCTCTCCTTTTAAAATTCTTTCTTGCATTTCTTCTGTTTTTTTTTTAACCTACTTATCATTTCAACTAGATGTTTAATAAAACATATTCTATAGTAACTTTTTAACTTAACTTTTTCACATATATACTTTTTTCTTTTTATATATATGGATATAAGCTTCAATGTAGTCCTTTTTCCCCTATTCAATACTACCTTTATATATATACCAGATTTATATATATATATATATACATATATATATATATATGTATATATATATATATGTATATATACACACACACACACACACATACAAATATATTACCTTTATATATACCAGATTTAGTTTATCTGTATCTCTGGGAAGTAGTGTTCTCTAACAAAGAGAACAAAATACAGCCAGGAAGAACTAAAATACCCTACCTTGCCCACATCGAGGGATTATAGCCACCTTCCCTTCACCCTCCCATTTTATTATTTTTTTGTGGGAATTTTTGTTTGTTTCTTTGTTTTTGTTTTTGTACTTTATAAATCTTATTCTTGGGTTTCATTTTGACTGGGTGTTTTGTTTTGTTTTGTTGATGGTGGCTTCTGATTGCTCCAAACTTTCCCAGGGTGCACCTAGCCTGGATTATGGCTTATATTTTCAGCTGTACATCCCCTCAATCACAACTAAACAGAATGACTAGGAGAAGGAACTGCCAACAAAGAAAAGACCCAGAGACAATGGCCTCTCCATCAGACCTAATCGATTTAAGCAAGATGTCCGAAATAGACTTCAAGGTAATAGTTATGAAGATAACAGCTAGGCTGGAGAAAATGGTAACATAGATTCTCTAAGGGCAGAAATGAGAGCTGCTGCTCTGGCAGAACTTAAAAATGCTATCAACGACATCCAATCTAATCTAAACACTCTAACAGCTAGGGTAAATGAGGCAGAAGAACAAATTAGTGATCTAGAAGACAAAATGATAGAAAAGAAGGAAGAGGAGGAGGCCTGGAACAAACAGCTTAAAATCCATGAAAACAGAATTATAGAAACAAATGTTGTCATGAAAGATTCCAATGTCAGAATTGTTGGGATGCATGAGGGGGTGGAAAGAGAAAGCAGACTAGAAGATATATTTGAGCAAATCATAGTTGAAAACTTCCCTAATCTAGGGAATGAAACAAGTATTCATGTCTTAGAGGGAGAGAGAACACCCCTAAGATCAAGGAGAGCGGACCAACCCCCAGGCAGCATGTAAGAGTGAAACTCGGAAATCTTAAAACCAGAGAAAACATCTTAAGAACAGCTAGGACAAAGAGATTCCTTATGTACAGAGGGAGGAACGCATGTCAGAGGAATACTGTCAGACCTGCCCACAAAAACCTGGCAAGCCAGAAAAGGATGGCAAGACATATTCAGGGTACCAAATGAGAAGAACTTGCAGCCAAGAATACTTTATCTAGCAAGGCTGTCATTTAGAATGGATGGAGAGAGAAAGAGCCTCCAAGACTGGCAAAAACTGAAAGAATATGTGACCACCACTTAATATTTCCAAGAAATATTAAGGGGGGGGGTTCTATAAAAGGAGAAAGACTTCAAGAGTGATAAAGAACAGAAATACACAGAGACAATCTATAGAAACAAGGACTTCATAGGCAACATGATGACAATAAAATCATATTTCTCAATAATCACTCACAACAAAAATGGCCTAAATGCTCCCATAAGACAGCACAGGGTTGCAGATTAGATAAAAAGACAGGACCCATCCATATGCTTTATATAACTCATTTTGAACCTAAAGATGCATCCAAACTGAAAGTGAAGGGATGAAAAACCATCTTTCATGCCAATGGGCCTCAAAAGAAAGCTGGGGTAGCAAATCTCATATCATACAAATTAGATTTTAAGCTAAAGACTGTAGTCAGAGACACAGAAGAACAGAACATCATTCTTAAAGGGTCTATACATCAAGAAGATCTAACAATTGTAAATATTTATGTCCCTAACATGGGAGCAGCAACCTAAATAAGCCAAATATTAATCAAAATAAAGAGACCTATTGATAAGAATATGTTAACTGTAGGGGATCTTAACATGCTACTCTCAGCAATAGACAGGTCATCTAAGCAGAAAATCAGCAAAGAAACAAGAACTTTGAATGACACACTGGACCAGTTGGACCTCATAGGTACATACAGAACATTCCACCCTAAGACAACAGAGTACTCCTTCTTCTTGTGCACACATGAAACTTTCTTCAGAATATACTGGGTCACAAATCAGGTCTCAATTGATATCAAAAGATCGAGATTATTCCCTGCATATTCTCAGATCACAATGCTTTGCAACTGGAACTCAATCACAAGAAAAAGTTTGGAAGAAATTCAAAAACTTGGAAGCTAAAGACATGTTCGGGTCAACCAGGAAATCAAAGAATTTAAACAATTCATGGAAACCAATGAGAATGAAGACACATCAGTCCAAAAAATATGTGGTACTGCAAGGGTGGTCCTAAGGGGGAAATACATAGCCATTTAAGCCTCACTAAACACACACACACACACACACACACACACACACACACACACAAATCAGAAAAATCCTGAATACAAAAAATATCTTTACACATTAAAGATCTGGAGAATCAACAAAAAATTAAGCCTAACCCACACACGAGAAGGGAAATAATTAAGATTAGAGCAGAGATCAATGAGCTAGAAATTAGAAATGCAGTAGTACACATCAATGAAAATAGAAGTTTGTTCTTTGAAAGAATTAATAAGATCAACAAACTACTAGCCAGACTTATGCAAAAGAAAAGAGAAAGGACCCAAATTAATAAAATTATGAATGAAAGGGGAGAAATCATGGCTAACACCAAGGAAATAGAATAAATTATCAGAAATTCTTATCAACAGCAATATGTCAATAAATAATAAGGAACCTGGAAGAAATGGATGCATTCCTGGAAATCTGTAAACTACCAAGACTGAAACAGAAAGAAACTGACAACCTGAATAGGCCAATACCAGTAATGAGATTGAAGCAGTGATCAAAGACCTTCCAAAAAACAAGAGTCCAGGGCCTGATGGATTCCCTGGGGAATTCAACCAAACATTAAAGAAGAAATAATACCTGTTCTCCTGAGGCTGTTTCAAAAAATAGAAACAGAAGGAAAACTTCCAGACTCATTCTATGAGGCCAGAATTACCTCGATGCCCAACCAGGCAAAGACCCCACCAAATGGAGAATTTCATACTAATATCCCTGATGAATATACACTTTCAATGCCATCCTGATCAAAATACCAATGGCATTGTTCAAAGTCCTGGAACAAACAATCCTAAAATTTGTATGGAACCAGAAAAGACCCCAAATAGCCAAGGAAATGGTGAAAAAGAAAAACAAAGCTGGGGGCATCATGTTGCCTGCCTTCAAGCTATATTACAAAGCTGTGATCACCAAGACAGTATGACACTAGCACAAAACAGACACATAGACCAATGGAACAGAATAGAGAGCCCAGATATGGACTTTCAACTCTATGGTGAACTAATCTTCAACAAAGCAGGAAAAAATATCCAATGGAAAAAAAGTCTTGTCAAAAAATGGTGCTGGGAAAATTGGACAACCATGTACAGAAGAATGAAACTCGACCATTCTCTTCACCACACATAAAGGTACATTCAAAATGGATAAAATACCTCAATATGAGACAAGAACCCATCAAAATCCTAGAGAAGGACATAGGCAGTAACTTCTTTGACACTGACCACAGAAAATTCTTCTAAGACATGTCTCTAAAGGCAAGGGAAATAAAAACAAAAATGAACTACTGGGACTTCAACAAAATAAAAAGTTTCTTCACAGCAAAGCAAACAGTCAAAAGTAAAAGGCAACCTGTGGAATGGGAGAAGATATTTGCAAATGACATAACAGATAAAGGGTTGATGATATCAAAGAACTCTAACTTCCCAAACTCAACACCCAAGAAACAAATAATCCATTAAGAAATGGGAAGAAGACATGAACAGATACTTCTCCAGAGAAGACATACAAATAGCTAACAGACACATCATCATTGCCCATCAGGGAAATTCAAATCAAAACCACACTGAGATACTACCTTGCAAAAATTGACAAGGCAAGAAACAGCAAATGTTGGAGAAGTTGTGGAGAAAGGGGAACCCTCTTACACTGTTGGTGGTAATGCAAGCTGGTATAGCCACAATGGAAGACAGTGTGGAGGTTCCTCAAAAAGTTAAAAATAGAGCTACTCTATGACCTGGCATTTGCACTACTGGGTATTTACCCCAAAGATACAGATATAGTGCAAAGAAGGGCCATATGCACCCCAATGTTCATTTCAGCAATGTCCACAATCACCAAACTGTGGAAAGAGACAAGATTCCCTTTAACAGATGAATGGATAAAGAAGATGTGGTTCATATATACAATGGAATATTACTCAGCCTTTGGAAACGATGAATACCCAACTTAGGCATCAGCATGGATGGGACTGGACAAGATTATGCTGAGTGAAATAAGTCAAACAGAGAAAGACAATTATAATATGGTTTCACTTATATGTGGAACATAAGGAATAGCATGGAGGACATTAGGAGAAGAAGGGAAAAATGAAGGGGGGAAATTGGAGGGGAAGGCCAACCATGAGAGACTATGGACTCTGAGAAACAAACTGAGAGCTTTAGAAGGGAGTGGGGTAAGGGGATGGATTAGCCCAGTAATGGGTATTAAGAAGGAAATGTACTGCATGGAGCACAATAAGCAACAATGAATCATGGAGCACTACATCAAAAACTAACGATATACTGTATGGTGACTAATGTAACATAATAAAATATAATAAATAAAAATATTGTGATACTGGCATAATTATAGAAATACAGATCAGTGGAACAGAATTATAAGTATAGAAAGTACAAAATTGCAAGTACAATTTTATATTATTTGTGGTCAATTGATTTTCAGCTGAGAGAATTCAATGGAGAAAAAATTGTTTGTTTTTTAATAAACAGCACTGGGAGAACTAGATATCCACATGCTAAAGAATAAAGATGGACCCCCTACCTCATACCACAGATAAATTAACTCAAGTTGGCCCACAGACCTAAATGTCAGAGCTTAAAGCTATACGATTCTTTTTTTTTTCAAGATTTTATTTATTTATTTGACAGAGAAAGTGAGAGAGGGAACACAAGCAGGAGGAGGGACAGAGAGAGAGGGAGAAGCAGGTTCCCCACTGAACAAGGAGCCCAATGTGGGGCTCGATCCCAGGACCCTGGGTACATGACTTGCATTCAAGGCAGATGAATGCTTAATGACTGAGCCACCCAGGCACCCCAAAGTTATATAATTCTTAGAAGAAAATGTATAAGTAAATCTTTGTGAATTTGAGTTAGGAAAAGCCTTCTTACATGTGACATCAAAGACACAAGCAACAAAAGAGAAAATAGATCTACTGAGCTTCATCAGAACCTTACATATGAAACCTAAAGCATAAATGACAAAAGAAAAAATATATTAGTTAAATTTTATCAAAGTTTTAAAAATTTGGGCTTTGATGGATACCATTAAGAAAGTAAAAATATAAATCATTGAATGGAAGAAATATTTGTAAATAATACATCTAATAAAGACTCAGAGTCAGGGGGCGCCTGGGTGGCTCAGTGGTTTAAGGCTCTGTCTTCAGCTCGGGTCATGATCTCAGGGTCCTGGGATCGAGCCCCACATCGGGCTCTCTGCTCAGCAGGGAGCCTGCTTCCCCCCCCCCTCTCTGCTTGCTGCTCTGCCTACTTCTGATTTCTTGCTCTGTCAAATAAATAAATAAAATCTTTAAAAAAAAAAGACTCAGAGTCAGAATATAAAAAGAATTATTATAATAATAAAAAACAAATAACCCAATTAAAAATGGACAGAGAATCTGTAAAGTCATTTCTCTAAAAAAGATATATAAATAGTTAATATGCACACGAAAAGTTGCTCATCATTAGTCATTAGGAAAATGCAAATCAAAAGCACTATGAAATACCACTTCACATCCACTATGATGGCTATTTTTTTTAAAAGCAGACAATAACAAGTTTAATGAGGATATGGGGAATTTGGAACCCTCAAACATTGTTTATGAGAATTTTTGCCAGTCTTCAAAATATTAAACATAGAGCTACTATATGACCTAGCAATTTTAGTTCAAATATATACCTCAGAGTATTTGTAACCTATATCCACATAAGAACGTGGACATTCATGTCCATTGTATCATTATTCACAAGATCCAAGAAGTGAAAACAATCTAATGTCCTGAGTCAATGAACAGATAAAGCAGGGTAAATCTATATAATGGAATATTATTCCTCCATAAAAAGGAATGAATTAGGGGCGCCTGGGTGGCTCAGTGGGTTAAGCCACTGCCTTCGGCTCAGGTCATGATCTCAGAGTCCTGGGATCGAGTCCCGCATTGGGCTCTCTGCTCAGCGGAGAGCCTGCTTTCCTCTCTCTCTCTCTGCCTGCCTCTCCATCTACTTGTGATTTCTCTCTGTCAAATAAATAAATAAAATCTTAAAAAAAAAAAAAAAGGAATGAATTACTGATGCTACAACTGGATGAACCTTGAAAGCATTCTGCTAAGCCAAGAAGTCCAAACACAAAAGCCCACACATTGTATGAATCAATTTGTAAAATGGAATAGGCCAGTCTGTACAGATAAAAAGTAGATTGATTGCCAGGGGCTGAGGAAAGAAGCAATGGGGAGTGACTTCTGATAAGGTTGTTTTTTAAGATGATAAAAATGTTCTGGAATGAGATTGTGGTTATGGTTACATAACTTTGTGAATATACTAAAAATACTTTAGTGTACACTTCACAGTGTGAACTTCATGGTATGTTAAGCATACCTGAATAAAGCTGTTATTTTAAAAATAGCCAACAACAGATGTTTAAAAAATTGTGGTATATCCATATAATAGAATACTACTCATTAATTAAAAGGGATGCTATTGATAAACACAAAAACATTAGTGAATCTCAAAATAATTACCCAAACTGAAAAACTCAGACAGAAACAAATACATATTGTGTCCTTGCATTTATGTAAATTTCTGGAAAATAGAAACTATTCTATAGTGCTACAGTGACAGCCAACCTGTGGTTGCTTGGGGACAGGGTGAGGGCAGGGAAGAGTGAAGAAAGGAGTGACAAAGGAATCACCTCACAAGGAATCTTTTGAAGGTAACAAATGTGCTCACTTTATTGATTGTGGTGATGTTTTCATTGCTATACACATTTTTTCAAAATGTCTTAAATCATACACTTAAAATATGCATATGTCAAGCATATATGTCAAGTATGTATTCCAAGTATACTTTAAAAAGCTGTAAGAAGGATACCAGATATAAACTAGATATAAATCTGTATCTTGTGCTGAGTAGATAATAATCTATACAATGCCACTATTTCAAAACTCTTCAGTGGCTTTCCTTTATCTTTAGAATCAAATCTGAATTTCTTACATGTCCTATACTGCACACACATTATTCCAGACCTTGTTAGCTCTCCGACATCCTCTGCTACTCTCTCCAGTTTACCCTGCTCCAGAAACACCAGTCTTTGGCTGTTCCTTTGACATTTCAAGGTCTTTCATACTATTGCACTTGTTATTTCTTCCACCTAGGACACATACTCCCAGGTATTTACTTACATCATTCCTTATGTCACTCAAATATCTCCTCCTGGTAGAGGTATTCTCTACACCAATTCCTTCTTCCAACTCTCTACTTCCTTTATCTTAATCAAAGAACTGCCTAAAATTATATATTTGTTTATGATCTGTAAGCTCTATCAGGACAGAGACGTTTGGTTGGTTTTATTCACCACTGAATTACTCAGTGCCTGGAAGTGTACTGCACAAATGGGAATCTCTCAATAAACACCTGTTGAAATGACACTATGAAGAAATGTTGGTTGACTTAATATGTCAAAAATGTAAAGAAATAAAATATTGGGTTTTAAGGCAAGAACATTTTCATATTAGAACTTCATACAAGAAATGCAGAGTGAGTCTGAGAGATATTGTGGCCAACAAGAAAGGGGAAACTTGAAAGTTTGAAACTCAGATTGGTAAAATCCAAAGAGTCTGAAGATTAGAAGTGTGTCTTTTGTGCCAGTATCTTATGGCTTGAAGGGTATGTGAATATTTCCCTTAGGAAAGCATAAGGAGTGGAAAAGTGATATAATAATTAGATATATCCCATACATATAATTATTGTATGTAATTACTGGTATATCTTAATTTATTCTTTGGTATACCTAGCTTCCACCCATTACCCATTGATTTACTTCTGAGTTCCCAGTACACTAGATAGTTGAATAGTTCTGATCTGTTTGTTTAAATATGAGTTTCTTCATTTAATGTAATATACTACATGCATTCTTGCTGAATTTATGTTCAATTTAACAATAATTTCTTTGTCTACCTCTTTATAAAGTAATCAATATTTTGAGAAAAACATAATTAAGATATTTGTGTCAACTACTGAAATTAACTATTCTAAGTATTGCTAACTGGGTCACATCATCCTCTCCAAAAAGGGCTTGTTCTAGAAATCACAGGCACAATTAAGCACAATTTTTTTTTCATTTCTGCAATGCTGTATATTGTTGGCATTCACTGGATTCTCTTACAAAGAAATTATTGAGAGAAATTAGAAGTATTAATTGCATTAAAATATGTATACTTTTAGACAGATACTTGTACCCAGAGACTAAATGGAAAGAAACAAATAACAAAAACACTTAAAACCAGTAAATTTTCAAAAAAATAAAAACAGTAGATCTTCTGAAGCATAGTAAAACATATTCTAAGCATAAATAAAAAATAAACTCCTCCCCAAGAAACCTAGGAAGGTAGTATTTTAAAAATTCTTGTAAATAAATTATATCTTCACTAATATCTTAATTTATACCAGTAGGCTATAACAAAGTCCCCTTTCAAGTCTACATTGCATTAAAGAAATGGAACAATTCAGCCTGTATTTTTAATCCCTGTGATATATTTACAAATAGGTTTGAAGATGCTTCCCAGATGTTTCTCATGTGATTTTTTTTTTCCAGACTCAGAAAGCAAATGAGAGTTTTCACAGAAAACTTGGTGTTTCTTTTTAATAAGTTGGTAGCTGATTGTGATTGTGCAGGTGTGTGAATAAATTTCAAGAGGCTCCCAGCATTCCTTGAGGCTAGTCCTTCAGGGGATATATTGTAACGTACAAGAACAGGGCTGGGCCTCTGACTCCCTTTGCAATACCAAAAACTGAAAGTACCTGATCTGCCCATAGCCAACCACACAAGGCCTTAGCCTTAAAAAAAAAAAAAAAAAGATTCTAAAATGATCCAACTGTGATTGCTATTTTTGTCAGAACCAAAGCAATTCTCAGAAAGTTTTGTCCTCTAAATTCTAATAGGCGATGTTTCTCATAGACAAAGCCCTAGAATTTTGTTTCATTTTATGAAGCTTGAGTAGAGATTCACAAAGCATCCACACAAAGCTGTTTCAATATTTTGGAAGAATGTGAGTTATATTATAAAAAATATATTAAATTCAAGATAGTTTTTCAGAAGTGAAGGGTCTTACCTCGCTTGATTCCAGTTACCTCTTTTTATAGATTTTACATACAAGAGGAGGGAAATGACATCTGGAGATTCATCTGCCAAGTGAGGAAACAACAGTAGAAACCAGGTCTCCTGTGCACAATCCCAGTACTACACATCAATGCCCTGATCTTTCCACTATATTCCTCCATCTACTTTTGAATTCGAAATAGAAAAAAATAATACCATTTCTTTGTGTCTTCCTCAATTTCTTTCATGAGTACTTTATAGTTTTCTGAGTATAGATTCTGTGTCTCTTTGGTTAGGTTTATTCCTAGGTATCTTATGGTTTTGGATGCAATTGTAAATGGGATTGACTCCTTAATATCTCTTTCTTCTGTCTTGCTGTTGGTGTAGAGAAATGCAACTGATTTCTGTGCATTGATTTTATATCCTGACACTTTACTGAATTCCTGTATAAGTTCTAGCAGTTTTGGAGTGGAGTCTTTTGGGTTTTCCACATATAGTATCATATCATCTGCGAAGAGTGATAATTTGACTTCTTCTTTGCCGATTTGGATGCCTTTAATTTCCTTTTGTTGTCTGATTGCTGAGGCTAGGACCTCTAGTACGATGTTGAATAGCAGTGGTGATAATGGACATCCCTGCCGTGTTCCTGACCTTAGCGGAAAAGCTTTCAGTTTTTCTCCATTGAGAATGATATTTGCGGTGGGTTTTTCATAGATGGCTTTGATGATATTGAGGTATGTGCCCTCTATCCCTACACTTTGAAGAGTTTTGATCAGGAAGGGATGTTGTACTTTGTCAAATGCTTTTTCAGCATCTATTGAGAGTATCATATGGTTCTTGTTCTTTCTTTTATTTATGTGTTGTATCACATTGACTGATTTGCGGATGTTGAACCAACCTTGCAGCCCTGGAATAAATCCCACTTGGTCGTGGTGAATAATCTTTTTAATGTACTGTTGAATCCTATTGGCTAGTATTTTGTTGAGTATTTTCGCATCTGTGTTCCATGCTCCTGGATTGGAAGAATAAATATTGTGAAAATGTCTATGCTACCTAAAGCAATCTACACATTTAATGCAATTCCTATCAAAGTACCATCCATCTTTTTCAAAGAAATGGAACAAATAATGCTAAAATTTATATGGAACCAGAAAAGACCTCGAATAGCCAAAGGGATATTGAAAAAGAAAGCCAACGTTGGTGGCATCACAATTCAGGACTTCAAGCTCTATTACAAAGCTGTCATCATCAAGACAGCATGGTACTGGCACAAAAACAAACACATAGATCAATGGAACAGAATAGAGAGCCCAGAAATAGACCCTCAACTCTATGGTCAACTAATCTTCGACAAAGCAGGAAAGAATGTCCAATGGAAAAAAGACAGCCTTTTCAATAAATGGTGCTGGGAAAATTGGACAGCCACATGCAGAAAAATGAAATTGGACCATTTCCTTACACCACACACAAAAATAGACTCAAAATGGATGAAGGACCTCAATGTACGAAAGGAATCCATCAAAATCCTTGAGGAGAACACGGGCAGCAACCTCTTCGACCTCTGCCGCAGCAACATCTTCCTAGGAACAACGCAAAAGGCAAGGGAAGCAAGGGAAAAAATGAACTACTGGGATTTCATCAAGATCAAAAGCTTTTGCACAGCAAAGGAAACAGTTAACAAAATCAAAAGACAACTGACAGAATGGGAGAAGATATTTGCAAACGACATATCAGATAAAGGACTAGTGTCCAGAATCTATAAAGAACTTAGCAAACTCAACACCCAAAGAACAAATAATCCAATCAAGAAATGGGCAGAGGACATGAACAGACATTTCTGCAAAGAAGACATCCAGATGGCGAACAGACACATGAAAAAGTGCTCCATATCACTCGGCATCAGGGAAATACAAATCAAAACCACAATGAGATATCACCTCACACCAGTCAGAATGGCTAAAATCAACAAGTC
>NC_081575.1:11142218-11143447 GCF_022355385.1 Mustela nigripes
GAAAGGGGAACCCTCCTACACTGTTGGTGGGAATGCAAGCTGGTGCAGCCACTCTGGAAAACAGCATGGAGGTTCCTCAAAATGTTGAAAATAGAACTGCCCTATGACCCAGCAATTGCACTATTGGGTATTTACCCTAAAGATACAAATGTAGTGATCCAAAGGGACACATGCACCCGAATGTTTATAGCAGCAATGTCCACAATAGCCAAACTATGGAAAGAACCTAGATGTCCATCAACAGATGAATGGATCAAGAAGATGTGGTATATATACACAATGGAATACTATGCAGCCATCAAAAGAAATGAAATCTTGCCATTTGCAACAACATGGATGGAACTAGAGCGTATCATGCTTAGCGAAATAAGTCAAGCAGAGAAAGACAACTATCATATGATCTCCCTGATATGAGGAAGTGGTGATGCAACATGGAGGCTTAAGTAGGTAGAAGAAGAATAAATGAAACAAGATGGGATTGGGAGGGAGACAAACCATAAGTGACTCTTAATCTCACAAAACAAACTGAGGGTTGCCGGGCACAGGGGGTTTGGGAGAAGGGGGTGGGATTATGGACATTGGGGAGGGTATGTGATTTGGTGAGTGCTGTGAAGTGTGTAAACCTGGTGATTCACAGACCTGTACCCCTGGGGATAAAAATATATGTTTATCAAAAATAAAAAATTAAAAAAAAAAAAAAAGATCTTTTAGACCTTGGGGAAGTTAGTGCAGCTCTTGAACATTAATTAATTCCTCCATTTGAAACATATGTTATGCTGTCAGAAACTAATAATGGGCTCAAAGTGTTAACATGATGATAAAATGAAAGAAGACATATAAAATGACTAGCATATAGTAAAAATACAATATAGGGTATATTTTATTTTTATTATCATATCTTCCTTTCTTGAAACATCCTTAGATAAGTAAACAGTTGAAGTGACTGAATGATCAGAATACTGTGCCTTCTCAATTCCAGAGCAAAATAAACAAAAATCCATGATCAAAAACCCAACACAGATTCGCACTTGGATCTAACAAACCAGTTCTACTGGTGTAGGATGGGGGACACCTGACCTGGCAGCAGCCACCATTACTGAAGGAGACAGAATCATCGTAACAAAATGTTTTAGGTCAAAGGAGTCAAACACTTCTTGGAGGAAAAGTTTGACAGAAACTGGGGATATTTAGCTTGGAGATGAGAAGACTGCTATGTGGGAGTGGAGAGA
>NC_081575.1:11150640-11177130 GCF_022355385.1 Mustela nigripes
CATTGGGGTAGACAGAACAGACATGTGAGCTCTTCTCAAGTGCTTATTAAGGGGAAAGGGATCTAAAATTGTTCATGATTACCCCCAAGGAGGGCAGATCTAAGTGATGGCTTCATGGAGGAAAAGTTAGATTCATAAAATACGACAAGACTGAATTTTAAGCAGACATATTAGAGAAATTAAAGGCTGGAAGGGAGAACAAAGTGGCCCACAGAGACAACATAAAAAAATGTTAGATGTCCTTTGAATAGTGTTGTGTTATTAGAAGGCAGGTGCACTAGGCTGAAATGAGAGCTGGGAGCCGGCCTGGGTCAGATTTTGGTGTAACACAGGCAGTGATAGGAACGTGGGACTTCCACAAACTAATTTAAGCAACCAAAGTTAGGTGCTGCTTGAATGAAGAAAAGTTATAAAAACACAATAAATAGAAGTCAACATCTATACCCTGTCTTGTCTTAATTTGGGGAGGGGTTTAAGGTGGGCAGGAGGTGTGGTAAGGCCTCTGATAGCAGCTTGAATATGAAATAGCTTAATGATAATTATGATGCCAAACAGCACTTCGCAGGTTTCTGCATATTCACATATATCTTCTCATTCAGCCTACAGCAAAATGGTTACATTGTAAATATTATTTAACATTAAATGTAATTGCTTCACAAATCTGTTTTTATTAAGCAATCCATAACAACAATTCAGTTATTCTCTTTCACTGCTCCATTAATCCTTCACTTCCTCACCCGGAGAGCAGAGAGGTAAAAGTTTTTTCTACACATTGCCAAACCTTATCTGAGCATCTCTGTCCTTGAGAATAGGTGCATCATGAAAGCACCTGTAGAAAATCAACAGCTTTAGAAAACTGCAGGGGAAATAAAATCTGAGGGAGAGATAAGATAGTCTCCTAATACTGAGGAACATGTAATAAGCCAAATCAATAATCCTCATTAATCAATGAGAAAGGACAGATGCCAGTTGAAAGGCAGCAGGAAAAGTTGTTTTAAAAATGGCTTTCAAATTTACTTCACTTCATAAAGATGCTCATGAAATTAAGAGAAACAGGGGCTATATATGACACCCAATGAGAACAAAATTTTTTTAAAAGTATTTTTGTGGAAAGAAAAATCTCAGATTTCTCATGCTTTAGAGATTTCTTTCTCAAAGTCATTCTCTTGGCCTATAAAGAATTTATTTTGGTAATAGAAAATTTTCATTTGAAATGCAAATCAGATACCTATTAGTCCTCAAGATTCCAACTTGGAATCTTGCACCAGACATCATTATACCAAATGTATAGATCAGTCATTACCGTATTCTTTATAGGCAAATATCAAATAGAATATGAAAACCTGGGGCACCTGGGTGGCTCAGTGGGTTAAAGCCTCTGCCTTCAGCTCAGGTCATGATCCCAGGGTCCTGGGATCAAGCCCCACATTGGGCTCTCTGCTTGACGAGGAGCCTGCTTCCCCCTCTCTCTCTGCCTGCATGCCTCTCTGCCTACTTGTGATCTCTCTCTCTGTCAAACAAACAAATAAAATATTTTTAAAAAATATGAAAACTCCCTGATGTCAGTGAAACATCTTGAGATTATGACCAGTGCACTCTATGGCTTTATTTGTCTCAGCACATATTTGTTGAAGTCAAAGGAGATACTAAGGGAGTGGCCTCTGCTTAGTACTAAATACAACACAGAGATGAATAATTCACGTATCCATCCCTTGAGGAGTACTAATATGAAGTGAAATGGGCACATACTGAGAACCGGTATACCACGGTGAGTTTCATAATGAGGGTACAACAAATTCATATCTGTCAAATGCTACATGAAGGCAAAGTCAAACTATAAACCAATAATTACAAAGTTCATGAAAATGTCAGCAAGAAATAGTGTGCTAATAAATATAGAATATCAAATTAGCAAAGAAAAAACATATGCAGGGGTTGAAGTAAAGCATGGATGCTTCTAAATTTTAGCACTGACATCCAACTTAATTTGGGAAATGAAATGACTGACTTTCTTAAAAATGACATCAACCATAGAGTTGTTAGTTTTAGAAAATGCAAAAAGACAAATTTCACACAATTACTGGGATCGCTGTTACGCACATTTCCAAAATATAAAATAGAATTATCTTTGCTTTCCGTCATGGATCATTTGTCTAATGAGGATCATCATGAAAGATGGGTCGCTGTCACATCATATGCACTAGCAAGAGAACCAAAAGAATACTTGGACAGTCTAAGGACAGAGTTTCTGAAACAGAAACTTAAGGTAGATATAGTAACTGACAATTACCCAGAAAATACATCTTGTCATTTAAGCCTTATTTTATTTTTTTGGATATCACTTTAATACCCTCAGTAACTGTTACACCCATTTCACTTGAACCATGAGAGTCTGGAGTCTTAAGTTCCAATCCAGGCTCAGACATCTAATAGCTATGTGACTTTTGGAAAAGGAAGTTTATTTCTCAGAGCCTCATTTGCCTTATATTTAATTATTTTATGTATATTTTGTAGTTCCTTTGTTCCTTTATTCCTCTCTTGCTGCCTTAGTTTGTGAATTGAATGGTTTTCAGACTGGTATGCTTAGATTCACTTCTGGTTATCTTTCGTAAACCTATTGCTGGTTTTTGCTTTGTGGTTACCATGTGGCTTACCTAAAAGTTCTTATTACAATTTATAGTTGACCCACGAACAACACGGTTTAAACTTATTTAATCTTCACAACTCTGTTGATATTATAGATACATTTGCAAATGAAGAGATTAAAGTTCACAGAAGTAAAGGGACTTGGAAAAAAATCATAGTGCTATCAAGTAGTGGGGCCAGGACTTGAAAAGACAGCTGTCTAAATATAATACCCAAGCTCCTAAATTCTACACTAGTGTTTCTCAAAGTGTTATACAAGAAATGACCATGAATATCAGAATCTATGGTGAGGAATGAGAATGGGGTGGCAAGAAAAGTTGTTTTTTTTTTTTTTTTTTTTTTTTTTAGGAAAAGAAAGCCTAGAAGAAAATCCACATTACCCTAGGTGAAATGATGAGTTTCTAGACACAAACCAAAAGCATAATCCATGAAAGAAAAAAATCGATAAGTTGGATTTTATTAAAATTTAAACCTTATGCTTGTAAACAATACCATTAAGGCCATAGAAAGATAAGTCATAGGCTGAAAAAAAATATTTACAAAACAGCTACCTGATAATATATATAGGATAAGGGACTTCTGTCCAAAATACATAATGAACTATTAAACCTTAATAATAAGAAATGAGCTAATTTAAAATGGACTAAATATCACAATACATCACCAAAGAAAATAAGCACATGAAAATTCTCAACATCATTTTGCATTAGGGAAATGGAAATTACAATGAGATACGATCATACATCCACTAGGATGTATAAAACCTAAACACAATACCAACAGCTGATGAGGAACATTTATTCATCGGTATAAATGCAAAATGGTACTTAGGAAGACAGTTTGGAAGTATCTTACAAAGCTAAACATAGTTTTACCATATGATCTAGCAATTGTGCTCCCAAGTATTTTACTCAGTTGATTTGAAAACCTATATTCATTTTTTTTGTTTTTTTGTTTTTTGTTTTTAATTTTTAATTTTTTATAAACATACATTTTTATCCGCAGGGGTACAGGTCTGTAAATCGCCAGGTTTACACACTTCACAGCACTCACCAAAGCACATACCCTCCCCAATGTCAATAACCCCACCCCCCTTCTCCCAACCCCCCTCCCCCCAGCAGCCCTCAGTTTGTTTTGTGAGATTAAGAGTCACTTATGGTTTGTCTCCCTCCCAATCCCCTCTTGTTTCATTCTTCTTCTCCTACCCACTTAAGAAAAAAAAGAAAACCTATGTTCACACAAAAACCTGAATGTAAATGTTCATGGTAGCTGTATTCAGTCACTCAAAACTAGAAGCAACCAAAATGCCCCTGAATGGGTGAATAGAGTTTTAAAAACTACAGTATTTTTATGCAGTGAAATGTCATTCTGTAATAAAAAGAAATGAGCTACCAGGCCATGAAAAGACATGGAGAAACCTTGAAAGCATACTAGTAGGTGAGAAAAGCCAGTAGGAATGACTATATGCTGTATGATTCAAATTATATAACATTCTGAGAAAAAACAAAACTATAGGGACAATAAAAAAGATCAGTAGCCAGAGGTTTGCAGGGCATGGGACCGGGGGAAGAAGGTTTAATGGCTGAAGCATAGAGGATTTTTTTTTTAAAGATTTTATTTTATTCATTTGACAGAGACAGACACAGCAAGAGAGGGAACACAAGCAAGGGAATTGGAAGAAGGAGATGCAGGCCTCTCACCAAGCAGAGAGCCCAATGCGGGACTCAATCCCAGGACCCTGGGATCATGACCTGAGCTGAAGGCAGACACTTAATGACTGAGCCACCCAGGCGCTCCAAAGCACAGAGGATTTTTTAGGTGGTGAAAGTATTCTGTATGATACTGTATTTGTGGATTCACGACACTATACATTTATCAAAAACCGATATAATTTCACAACACGAAGAGTATACCTTAATGTACGCAAATTTTAGAAGTCATTTATGAAGTTTAAAATCCCAGAATGGAATATAGGGTGTGACAACTTCCGGTTTTTTTTAAATTTTATTTATTTATTTGCCAGAGAGCGTACAGCAGGGGAAGAGGCAGGCAGAAGGAGGAGCAGACTCCTGACTGAGCAGGGAGCCTGACATGGGACTCAATCCCAGGACCCCGGGATCATGACCTGAGCCAAAGGCAAATGCTTAACCAAATGAGCCACCCAAGCATCTCCCCATTCTTTAAGTGTGGGCTGTATGTAGTGACTTCCTACCAAGGAGGTCAGTGTGGAAAAGTGGAAAGAGGGATAACTTTACAGTGGAGAAAAAGATGAACGCTACCTCTGCCATGTGATCAAGATGAATGTAAATCATGATAATTCATGTTGATAGTGTGTACCCTCGATAGGAAGTGATGACAATGGTGATTAACCTCTGTGGTCTTCTTCTCCCAAACCCAGAGCTCCAGTCCAATCATGAGAAAAAATCAGAAGAATTCTATTACACAGGTTTCCTAAAATGTATTTGACTAGTACTCCTCAAAACTGTCAAGGTCACAAAAAACATGAGAAGTCTGACAAATTGTTATGGGCAGGAAGAGGCTAAGGAAATATAACAACTAAATGTAATGTCGTACCCTGGATGGGCCCCTGGAACAGAAAAAAGCAAGGTAAAAACAAAGGAAATCTGAATAAAGTATGGTGTTTAGTTAATAATAATGTATCAATATCAGCTCATTTACTGTGAAAAATGTACCATACTAATGTCCAGTGTTAATAACAGAGGAAATGAAACTGGGTGTATTTTATAAAGAACTCTTGTGTTTTTTCTTCACAGGTTTTCTGTAAATCAAAATGATTCCAAAATTAAACATTATTTTTAAAAAATATCCCCAAGGTCTAACCCAGACAGCTGAAACAGTTTTCGGAGTGCGAACTGGAAATCTGCATGCTAACAATCGCTCCTAGAAGAGTCTTATGGATATTGAAATTTGAAAACCACCACACACAATTCATGTGTACCTCCCAGGGATGATGGCCAACAAATGTAAATGCAAACTTCCACATTTTTTGTGAAGAAATGATACACATTAGAAGAAAGGGAGAGAACTGGCTGGGGCTTTCACTTGCCAAGAAGTCAGTCAGAAATCTGAGGCAAAACTGTGCCTGGATGTGTGGTGTCCAGAGAGTAAAAGTTCACTACACTATATTCCATATGCACTAGAGCAAAATCGGCCTACTACATCTCGCTCTTCTGGTGCTACATCTTTAGGATGGGGCTATCAAAGCGTAAACCAGAAGTTCTTAATCTGGAAATCTTCACATATACTTCAAGAGGATCATCAAAAAACCTGAAAATTTCTGCAAATTTAATGGTTATGTCCATACATTCACTTTATTTAGGGAGAAAGTCCTTACATTTCCCTGCTCTCCAAAGGATTCCCTATTTCCATGATAGTTAACAACCACTGGTCTACTGCACGTCCTGCATAGTGCAATCAAGACAGCGGCTATCGAGAAATCTTTCTTTGATCAGCAATAGGAGGCATGCTTCAGTGTTCCACCTTTGTGGAAATTCTAGGTAATATCCAGGACCATCAAGTCCACACTAGATATTCCTCTGCCATTATAGACAGTTAATATGCTTATAACAGAAATTTAAAAATATATCATTCAGGAAAACTCATCTGTCAAAAAATTTTCACTTTTTAAAAAAATGCAATACATTATTTGATTATGAAAAAAAATTCATTTAGTATTTCATTGAATTTTCTTGGTCCTTATAGACATAATTATTCCTAATTTCTCAGAAAGTTAATATAAATAATTATGGGGTTCTGGGATTTGTTTTGCACTTTCAGAGCTAGACAATGGATACCACAGATGCTGGTGGGAATGTAAATTGGCAAACCCTTTAAAAAGCAACTTGACAGTCGGCATCAAGAGCCTGAAAACAAACAGATTTCTCTGCTGGGAATCTATCATATGGGCTCGATATGTTTATCACAACATTATTGGCTACTATTAAAAAAACAGAAAAGAAAAGTAATTTCAATTCACTTAATTGGAAAGTATTTACAAAAACTGACAAATCCACTTGATGAAAACATATGCAGTCATTAAAATGTTTATGAAGCATTTAAAAGCATTAGGATTAAAAAGGCAGATCTAGGGCGCCTGAGTGGTTCAGATGGTTGGGCATCTGCCTTTGGCTCAGCTCATGATCGCAGGGTCCTGCGATCAAGCCCCGCATCATCGGGCTCTCTTCTCAGCAGGGAGTCTGCTTCAACCACTTTCTCCCCTGCTTGTGCTCTCCCACTCTCTCTGTCAAATAAACAAATACTTTTCTTTTAAAAGGCATATCTGAAGATAGACATAATACATCATTATGACTAGGTAAAAGATACCTTAAAAAGACTAAAAGGGTATATACCAAAAATATTTATAAGAGTTGTCATTTTAGGGCGCCTGGGTGGCTCAGTGGTTAAGCCGCTGCCTTCGGCTCAGGTCATGATCTCAGGGTCCTGGGATCGAGTCCCGCATCGGGCTCTCTGCTCAGCAGGGAGCCTGCTTCCTCCTCTCTCTCTGCCTGCCTCTCTGCCTACTTGTGATTTCTCTCTGTCAAATAAATAAATAAAATCTTTAAAAAAAAAAAAAAAAAGAGTTGTCATTTTAGTTTTGTATACATTCCAAAATGTTCTAGAGTCCGCATGTTATCATCACTGAAGTCAAATACAATGTGTGTCTGATTTGCTGCCTTCCTCCAGCAGTAATACCACAACAATGGAAAACCCAAGAGCTTACCAGAAGATATCACTGAGAAGGTATTTTACTGGTATTGCTGATTGCATAAAACTGTTATAGACAAACCACCATTGAGCCCCTTTCGTATCATGGGGAAAATGTGGAGAAAAATGTGGGCTTGACCGTTCTGCTGCATTTTATTCTTAGTGTTCCCAAATCTCAACTGGTTTAGCATTTTGTCAAACAGACTAACAGTAAGAAGATAAAGGGCCCAGACAGATTCAGTTTATTACCTACACAGAGAGCAAAAGCAGGAGCAACATGGTGTCAGCTTCATGCATCACTTGACTTACAGAATGACAGCAAATCAAAGTGGCCAGATGGAAGACCACATGAGCAGTAGGTTGCTCAGTTGCTGGGGAGCCCATCTAGACTTCAGCTAAGTGGTCTGATAGAATGCAGCTGTACTCTAAGGAGAGGAGAGTGACTGGAACCTTCTGTACCTCACCAAAACCAGGGAGGCAGATGAGAAACTGCCTCCTACTAGCCTCTCACAAGATAAGGGGTCAAAGGAGAAATGCCTCGTGACATCTCTTCAGAAGGCTGCCAGCTTTGCCATGTTTCTGCCTTAGTTCCAGGGCATTCCACCAAGATTTAGGCCAGTCCATGTTTGAGCCTCACCTACACGGCCCATGTGGAGGCACGCAAGGTTGTCAGAGGACCAATGTGGATCTACCCTACACAGTTGTCCTATCCTCTTCCACTCTTAAAAGTATCCTGGTTTGGTGGTGAATCATGAGAGACTATGGACTCTGAAAAACAATCTGAGGGTTTTGAAGCGGCGGGGGGTGGGAGGTTGGGGTACCAGGTGGTGGGTATTAGAGAGGGCACGGATTGCATGGAGCACTGGGTGTGGTGCAAAAATAATGAATACTGTTATGCTGAAAATAAATAAATTTAATTAAAAAAATAAATAAATAAAACTGGACTTAAAAAAAAAAAAAGTATCCTGGTTTGGACATTAAGTTATATGGTCACCCTACATACCTAAAGATGACAATCACCCACACTTTCCATGACATACAAAACATTACCCATATAGTCAAACTTATTTATAGGTTTAGAGTTAGAACAAATGGAAGCATAAACACCCACCTCCAATTTATTCGATGTGCTTTTAGAACTTAACAATAATGATTCTGAGGATTACGTACAACAGCTGGACAAGATTAAGCAGAGCAAAAAAAAGGGGGCGACTCACATAGTAATATGCACTATAAAGCCACAATAATTAAACAGTTTAATACTGATAAAGGATTAGGTAGATGAAAAATTGGAAGAGAAGGAAGAAATCAAGAAAGAAAGCTATGTTTCCATGTTTCCATCCAAGAGGACATCATGAAACTGGCATGACAAACAGGTGGCAGAATGGCTTCCTTAAATAAGTGGTATTGAAACAATTGGCTAAGTATTTGAAAAGAAGGAGATTAGGTTTTCTGTCTCACACCAAATATCAAATACATTTTAAGATGATCAGAGAGATAAATGTAAAAAGTCAAATGACAGAAGAACTAGAAAAGATAGACTGGGTAAATACTGATCTATACGAGACAAAGACAACATAATAGAGGGGAAAAAACTACAGGGCTCAGCGATGCAAATATGAAAAACACTATGTCAGCATAATAATAGTGCCCAATCCATAGCATTATTATTCCCATTTGTCAAATGAGAGAACTGAGAAAGTTTAAATTACCATAATCCTAGTACCATGGCACTAGTTTGAGGTATAACAATGTTTCTTAGTAGATAGTGTGCCCTGATTTCCCCATGAGCACAGAGGTCCTACCTTCTCCAGGAATACCCAAGTATCTAAATGCATGCTTCTCTGTGAACTTAATTAATAACCATAGGTGACTGAGGTATTAAGTAAAATTCCGGGAAGATTTGATGCATCCAAATGTAGCCCAAAGAGAATCTGTAGGAAAAAGAAGCAATAAGCATATGTAGACTGTTACTGGCTCAAAGATATGTTATGACCTAAACTCAAAGCAAGGGAATTATTACTAGTCTTGATCTTACATCGCTCATCTCACTGCTACTACTGCCATAACTAATTACAAGGAGAAAGTTTGGCAACAACACAGTTAACTAGACATTCTGGGAGGAAAATTTACCTTTGTGAAATTTAAGTGTACTATCTGATACTGCTCCTTTGTGAAATTTAAGTGTATTATTTGATATTACTCTTTTGTAAAGACGAGTAAGTGAATCTCAAAGCAAAACATGATGGCTTTGAAGAAGTTACCAGGCTATCTCAAGATGATATTCACAAACCACTTACTTCTAAGCAGTGAAACGTGAGCAACAGAGGGATGAAGATGTAGAATATTATTATGTTGCCTAACAAGAAAACCAGGTATGCAAGTGCTGATTGCCTCTTTATCATAAAGTACAGTGTCAAAATACTTTTTAAAACTCTTAGGGGTCCAGGTCCTTCTCATTGAAATGTCTCTGCCTTTTAGACACTTAGAAATATGAAGCCGACACGCCATAAAGGCCTTTAAAGAGCAGCTGATACAACCTCTTTATTTTACAGACAGAAGACTAAGGTCAAGGTCATCCTTTCCACTGAGGAAAAGATGAACACAACATTACAACACTGGCAAAACAAAATGTGAACAGGAAATTCCTCCAAAAAGAAACAATAAGAGAAAATAAACACATAAAAAGATATATAATGTCACTAGTAACCAAGAAATCAAAGTTAAAATAACAGACAATATTTAACGTTTACTAAGCATGTTTTATCTGCTAGGTACTAATTGTTTATTTAATCCTCACACTGACATATGAAATAGGTACTATTTTTATCCACATTTATACATGATCCTTGAGCCTTGTTGACATGGCCTGTGGGAAGACATGCAGGGTCACCAGCGCGCCAGCAAGGAGCTGCTCGCTCACACACTTGTCCTGCCTCCTTTCATTCTCCAAAATATTCTGATTTGGATCCTCTCCATCCTCCTGTTTTCAACCTCTAAATAAATGAGTGATCTATGGCTTTAAATATCTTCATGTTTCAAGTTAAGCCATCCTCAAAGAGAACTTTCCTAACCACCCAATATAAGAGTATATCATCTTATTATTGTTTATCAAAGCACCCTATCTATTCCTTCATAGCATTAACAACATTCTATAATTATCTGTTTAATTTTTTATTATCTGCTCCCTGTTTCTTATTGAAGGGTGAGCTCTTTCACAGGACCAAAAATATCTCAGCTGTCTATCACAGCACATATCACACACAGTATGACAAACAGTAGCAGCTTAAAATAACTTTCTCGGGCATTTTCAATGTCTCCATACTATTTATTGTATCATAGGTGGACTGTAGGAATTTGCATTTAAAAAAAAAAACAAGCATCCCAGTGATTCTGATGCAGATACCTTGCAAATCACCCTTTGAGAAACACAGACAAAAGATACTGAATTTTCAAAATAAATATTTCTTTATTCATTCAAAATGTATCAAGGGGCTACAATATGTCAGACATTATGCTAGGTACTTAGCCAAAAAATCTTTCAATAATTCCAAATGAAGGTTGGAAAAGGAAATAAGCCTCACTAATACAAAGGAGGAAAATACCCTAAATCATATAAAGCAGATAAGACAATGGGATAAAGTAAGCAGCCCAGAAGGACATGGAGAAGTTTGGTTAAGACTTTGGTTTTACTGATAACGTAATGTCTAGCCGAACTGCGAGAAATGAGCTTTCGTATTTATGTTTCATAGCACATTTCACGAACTTTCCTAAGTAATGTTTATGCTTTGGGAAGTTTCTTTGGACACTGGGCAATTGTAATACCATGTGTCCTTCAAAATACATGCTTTCAGACTCTATAGGATGCAGAAAAATCATGTTGATGAAAAGCAAGCAACTTGTAAAAACTCTTATGTCATGGAGTGATATTTGGATGTTTTATGCTTTAGTGTGCCCCCTCTTACTTCCTCACATAGGTAGTGCTAAGAGGCTTTTTTTAGGTAAAGAAAACTCAAACTATAAAATTTATACCCAAATTGAAGTCATTGAAACAAATGGATTTTTAATATAAAAACTTGGAAGGCATCACAGTCAGAAAGAGGCAATTACAGGACTGGACTTCTATCCATGGTTCCCAACATCTTCTTCCTTTGAATTCTAAAAAATCTCAAGAGTTTTTTATTTTTCATGACTCACTCTTCCATGATGGAATTTTGAGCTATGAATATAATTTGATCATTCACTCAACAAATTCTCATGGGACCCAAATACATGCCAGGTCCTGTCTTAGGAGGTAGGCAGACAATGGCAAACAAAACAGACAAAAATTATGCCTTCATGGAGCTTCTATTTGAGTATGTGTGATATAGTAAGTAAAGCATAATTTTTGTCAGATGATGATAAGTGCTGTGCGGAAAAGCAAGGGATATAAGAAGCGATTGCTGGTGGTGCCATTCAAATTTTAAACAGCATGGTGGGGGAAGACCTGAGAAGGTGACTTCTGAGTGGAGTCCTGAAAGAAGTCAGGGAGAGAGAAACACAGCTTTCTGGGCAGAGTCCATTCTAGATGCAATGAAGCAAGTGGAAATACATCCTGGTGGAGGCCATGTCTGGCATGCTCAAGGAAAAGCAAGGAGGCCAGTGTTGGATAAGTCAAGGGGAGAGTCATAGGAGGTGTTAAGGAGGTAAGCAGGAGTAAGATCATGAGGACCTTATTTTGGCCTAGTGGAAAGAGGAACTGCTAGAAGGTTTTGAGAAGAGAAGTAATATAATCCTTCAGAAATATCACTGTGGCTACTATGTTAAAACAGTCAAATGCAGAAGTGGAGAGTTAAATTAGAAAGATACAGCTAAAATCCAATCTCAAAACTTTATATTGGACCAGAGCCATAATAATGGGAGTGTTGAATAATGAATACAGAGAGGGTCCAAGGATGGATCTCTGGAGCCATCCAGAGTTTGCTAGAGCTTTATTGTCTCACAGTTTTTGGAGGCTAGTAGTCCAAGATCAAGGAGCTCGCAGGTTTGGTTTCTTCTAAAGCCTCGCTCCTTGGCTTGCCGCCTCTTATTGTGTGTCTTTCTTCTATGCCCATGTGCAGCTGGGTCTCACTGTGTGTCTCAATTTGCCTTTCTTATAAAGACACCAGTCCTATTGGATTAAGGCCCACCTCAGTGACCTCATTTTAACTTAAATACCTCTGTAAAGACCCTATCTCCAAATAAGGTTACACTTTGAAGTACTAAGGTTTAGGACTTCTACATATGAATTTGGGAAGGACACAATTCAGTCTACAACTGTAACCTTATAAAACTCAATTGTGCATGGGATGGTAAGATTGAAAGCCTTGAAGAACAAACTGAAGAAGAACCAAAGACAATGACTCTACACTACTCTTTCTCAAGGGCTCTCACTGTAAAAGGGAAGGAGAAAAGGGGCAGGGGCACCTGGGCAGCTCACTCAGTTAAACGTCTATCTCCAGCTCAGGTCATGATCCGGGAGTCCTCGGATCCAGTCCTGCATCAGGTCCCCTGCTCAGTGGGGAGTCTGCTTCTTCCTCTTTCTCTGCCCGCTGGTCCCCCCCGCCCCCCGCTGTGTGCGCTCTCTCTTAAAAATAAATAAATAAAATCTTTAAAAAAAAAAAAAGAAAGAAAGAAAGAAAAGAAAAAAGAAAAGGGGCAGCAGCCAGAGGGGAAAATGCAACCAAGAGAGCTATTTTTGTTTGTTTGTTTGTTTGTTTGTTTGTTTTATTAGGATGAGAGAAAGATTGGTAGGTTATGTTCATAGAAAGATCCAGGGAAAAATTAATGGTACAGGAAAGGGAGAAGAGAATTGCAGGAGAACTATCCTACAGCTGGTGAGCAGGAATGGGATTAAGTGCAATGATTTTAGCTGTTCATACCGAGATTTCATTTCTGGTAGCAGAAAAGAAGGCTGAATACATGGGCGTAGAAGTTGGTTGGTAGGAAGATGTGGTGATAGCTTGAGAAAAATTTCTTCTGTTTATTTCTGTTTTCACAGTTGAACAGGAAGCAAGTGGAGGGAGTGAATATTTGAGTTCTGAAAAGGGAGAATGCATGAAATAGTCATTGAGAGTGCTAATGGAATTGGCAAAGATAGCATAATTGCCAGGCAGCGTTAAGGACCCTCTTGAGGCTGGTGATCTTGAATTTAAAGTAAGACCACTTAGCAATCACAGTTTGATTTAACTGGGCTGGGGACTTTGTCAAATGAGTGTGATTAATAAGAGAAGGGCAAGGGAGTTTAACATAGTAATGAACAATGGGCTCTGAGCCCAATGTGGAAGGAAGTAAGGGTATGTTTGTTGGGGGGGGATGATTGGAAAAAAATTAGTAGAGTCATTATTTTGAAGGCCTGAGTGAGGTAAAATAATTGTCATCAGGTACCAGAGGGAGTGAACTGGTAGTCAAGTAGGATGCTTAACACTGAGGTTATGGAGGGGTTGCAGTTATTAATAATGACAAGATAATTTATGCCCATGGGAAAAGTGGCAAACTTGGTGATGAAAATAAAACTAAAAAAAAAAAAAAAGTCATAGAGCTGAGAGGCCAGGGTGTTCAAAGGAACCTATACATGGGTATTGAAGTCACCAAGAATTGAAACAGGAACAGTATTGATAAGGGTGACAGTGCATGAGGTCAAACATCTTCAATGACTGAAGAGCAAACTAGAAGTCAGTAGATGACTGTAATCAGGAGGGGTATATTAGTCAGGGTTCTCCAGGGAAACAGAATCAATAAGATTTAAAGAGATTTATTATAAGGAATTGGCTTGCACAATTATGAAGGCTGTCAAGTACCAAGATCTACAGGCAGCAAACTGGAGATCCAGGGGAGATGATGATGCAGTGCTAGTCCAAGTCCAAAGGCCTGAGCACCCAGAGAGCTGAAGGTGTAATCCCGGGGTCAAGGGCCAGCAAGAGCCAGTCAGTTTAAGTCCAAAGGCAGAAAAAAACAAAAACATAAACAACAACAACAAGAAAAACAATGTCCTAGCTCAAAAACAGTTAGGCAGAAGGAAATCTGTCCTATTTAAGGGAGGTCAGCCTTTCTGTTCTATTCAGGCCTTCAGCTGATTGGTGAGATATACGCACATTAGGAAAAGCAATCTGCTTTACGCAGGCTATCAATTTTAATGTTAACTCATCTAAAAACACTTTTACAGACACAGCCAGAATAATGTTTGACCAAATATCTGGGCACCCTTTGGTCCAGTCAAGTTGACACATAAAATTAACCATCAAAAGGAGTAACAGGAGATCTATAATCTCATGACATAAGATTCCACGCTGTGAGGAGGAAGAAGAGAGATTAGTAGGTCATCAGCAAGGAGGAACAAAGAAAATACCTATCCTGACTCCAGGATCAACAACAGTTGGGTTGTGTTAGAGAAAAAAAAATCAACCATTTAAAAAAGCCACCATGATAGCCATTAGGGTAGAGCCAGATTTCAGTTAAAATAAGGAGGTGAAGGAACTATTCACAGACATTATTGAGGATAGGATTTTACTGAACATTAACCCTGATTTCCAGAGGGCATAGGAGCTGAGAAGTGGGGTAAAAGTGAAGATGTACAAGGCAAATATGGCGATCAGGAGACCTGGGATACCTGTGGGACTGACACACAAAGGATAAAAGGGCAAGATGAAATTAGTCCTCACAGCTTCACAACAAAGCAGTGGTGGGGGAACCCTGTTCACAGCTGGCCAAAGAGGAAGGGTGGTGGTTTTGTCTGAGAGCAGGCCTGTTCAGCTTTATTCTGTTCTTCATGTTTTTCCCCCAGTATGGTGATTTCTTCACTTAATGCTTAATTTTTTGCTGTGGACTTTTATGAAACTATCCAGCAACTGATGAACTTTCATGATAGGCCTATGCTTTATGCGATAAACTGCCATGCTGCCTAGAATGTAAGTCCCTTGAAGACAGGGCCTCCACAGTGAACAGTCGCTCTGAAACTAGTTTATTCTATAGCATCTTTCAATTTTTCTCTCAGTGATTTCATGCTGGCTGATTCAAGTCCATAGGTCTAATCCTGCCACACCACTTCAGCATTTCCCGGTCCATTCAATTTATCTGACCTATCCATCTCCTCAGGCCTTTGAGAGAGCTCCAACAATCCCATCTCTTCCAGGAAAGCAAAACTGGGAGAAAGGGGTCAAAGACCCTGGTGCAACTTAGTCTAACCATGGAAATCCATTACTAACTGCAGTAAGCCAAATAGTACCCCACCCATACCCACCCCCCACCAAAAAACATGCTTACATTCTCATTCCTGGAAACTGTGAAGGTTGCTTTACTTAGAAAATGGATATTTGCAGATGTAGTAATCAAGTTACGGATCTTTAGAGGAGGAAACCATTTTGGCTTATCCTGCTGATCCCTAATTCCAATGATGTGTTCTTGTTAAGAGTAAGGCTGAGGGAAATTTGACAGATGGAGGAGGAGGAGGCAATGTGATTACAGAGGCAGAGATCAGTGTGATAGAACCACAAGCCACCAGAAACTGGAAAAGGAAAACAAAACAAAACAAAACCATCTCTCCGCTAGAGCCTCTAGAGGTGGCCTTGCAGCCCTGCATACACCTTGATTTCAGACTTTTGGATTCAGAAACTGAAAGAGAACAAAATTATGCTGCTTTAAGTCACTAAGTTTGTAGTAATTTGTTAACAGTAGCCACTGACCCTTCAAATACCAGCCTTCCCGTATATACTCACTACTCTATTACATGATATATTCATTGGATACAGCTGATTATTCATACAGACTCATGGTGTGGTGGTGCCTTTGGGATCATGAAGACTTGACTTTGAATCCTGGCTCGGGTACTCACTAGTCATAAAATCTGGGCAAGTCCTTATAACTCACTGAGCCTCAATTTCCTGTTAAAGAAGAATAATCCTATTTCTGAAAGATTGCAATAAAAGAGATAATGATACATTGTGCTTGGCAGAGTCTGACATACTGTACGCATTCAGAGATGTTATCAGGCTCAGTACTCCATGGGGCCACATCAGGGATGCCTAACAATAAAACGTCCAAAGGACTGATAACCATATCTACTTGAGCAAGTCCACCCAAGACACAACACACACCTCACTTCTTGCAAACTGTCACCATGTACACTTCCCTTCATCACTATTTCTTAACAAAAGCAAGAACCCAGGGATTCTAAATTCTAATCTCAGTTCTGAGGTAGGCTTATGACTGTAATCCTAAGTACTTCCAACAGTCTTTTCCTCAGTTTTGGTGTCTACAAAATGACTTACTATGTCTCCCGAGATACACAAAAATCTATAAACAAATAAAATACCATAAATATTTTCATCCTTGATATGAACTGTCATCATTGGGCCATTAACTACAGTGACATTGGACCTCTATTCAAATAGAGAATAAGAGAATAAATTATCCCAGGGATTTGAAAGCTACTTTAGCAGGAGTTGAAGCACTGTATCAGCAAAACTAAAGCCATACATTGTCTGTTTTCCTGACATCTCTGCAAGAGAATCCCTCCCATACTGGAGATGTATGGCCAGAAACCAAAATGCATTTCAGAATATTGTTCTGTTTTTTAAGTGCATCTCCAGGTATTTTTAAAGTATTGAACAGAGAGATAATTGACAATGGCCTACCATTCAATTATTTCAAGGAGTTTATTTATATTCTATAGGCATTTTTCAAATTCTATCTAGCAATGCCGTGATATAAGATGATAGCAAGACATTACCCACTTAGATGACTACCAGGAAGAGCAGGAAATTTTCCAGTACTGTGTTAGCTTCAGGACTACATGTCCACAAAACTGTATCTCTCAAAGGCAGGGCTCTGTTATTGGTATTATTAGAGAAAGGGCAAAGTAAAGCTTAGTAAATACATACCCTCTTCCCTCTTCTGTCTCTAACTCCTAAAAATGTGTTGACTGCCATGCAACTGATCAAAACATTTCCCTCAGGTCTTCTGGAACAATCCAATTTAACTGCTAAAGGAATATGAGGAAAGGGCAAGATTGAATCTGATGTGTGTATATATGTGCTGATGGAAAACAGGCTGAGACCTGGGAAGGCTTCATTGAGGAAGTGAACATTTGAACCAGACCACCAATAGCCATACAGCAAAACACCACACAAATACTAGATATCAAATAAATATTTCCATCATAATTTCCAATTGAAAATTTAGAAATTACTATCAGTGATGCTTATACTTTCCACGGGCACTTCCGACAAAAGAAATGTTAAAAATAACCAAAAAGTATTAAATATGCAATGCTTAACAGACAAGAACATAAATAAAATATTCTCTCAAATTCTATTGTTCCATTCATATCCATGAGGGTAGCTACCATCCCAGAGGCAATTAAAACAAGTTCACTGCAGAGTGCGATGTTGTATCCGGAATTCCTTTTACTGTACCTTTACAAATTTTAGACCTAAAGGTGTATAGGCTGAGTGTACTTACAAAAACTACTTTAACCATTCCATGGTTGACTGATCAGTCAAGGGAAGAGGGAAATATAGAAAAAAGAAAAGGACATGGAAATAAGGTATGAGAGAAGAAAAGTAACTTCAAAACAGTTAACTGCTGTATGCATATAGATATATATTCTTGTATTGACATTTTTAAAAACCCATGATCTTTCTTTCTCCAAGAGTGTCCTTTTATTTTTTTATTAATTTCTTTTCAGCATAACAGAATAACATAACATAACATATGAATTGATGAATTCATGAATTCATAACATAACAGAATTCATTGTTTTTGCACTACACCCAGTGCTCCATGCCATCCGTGCCCTCCATAATACCCACCACCTGGTTCCCCAACCTCCCACCCCCCGCCCCTTCAAACCCCTCAGGTTGTTTTTCAGAGTCCATAGTCTCTCATGGTTCACCGCCCCTTCCAATTTCCCTCAATTCCCTTCTCCTCTCCATCTCCCTATGTCCTCCATGTTATTTGTTTAAGCTAAAACTTAAATCTGTGCTTTTCCCAATGTCCCTAGGGTGGTAATATGAATCCAGTGTTCTCGATGATGATGACTTTTTTCCCCCAGCAGAAACTGTGTACATCATTGATAAAATTCAGAAAGAATTCCACTCCCAGCTGTCCTTGCTTTCAACTTTTCATTTGTAAATTAAATAAGGAAATGGTAATGGCACATAAAGTACTGAAACATTTTATGAAAAGAGCTCCATGCCGTTCTGCTTTTGCAGAAAGGCTTACTTTTTTCTTAGGGCATGCTCATGCCAGTCTCCTTCCTTTTGTATTTGCTAAGGTAATGATGCTTGAATTTTCTGATTTCCCCAGATCTGATTGTCTTATGTAACAACTTCCTTCACAGTTCTTATTTAAAATCATTCATTCATTCATTTAAATGACAAATATTTACTAGTGCCTACTAGGTGACCTAGATACCAGGGATATAATGGAGAAAGGACATGCAAGGACCCTGACCTCACAGAGCCTGCATTCTAATGGAGGACTAAAAAATTACACAAATAATTATGTAACAAATATTTCAAGGTAAAAGTATAGCACACCGAGAGGTTATAACAGGGTAAATTGCTGTGATTTGAGAAAGGGGGTTACCACTGGCCAGCTAAGGTCACTCTGAAAAAATTATACTGAAGTAATATCAGAAGAATGTTGGAGTTAGCTAGGTAAGAGAGGTAGGAAAAATTGTCCCAGGCAGAGAAACAACATGTGGATGTCCTTGTGGAAGGAAAAACTGTGGCAGTTCTGAAATTGTAAAAAGCCAGTCAAGTTGGAGCTCTGAATGAAGCATAGAAAGGGAACGATGAATTCAGAGAGGAGAAGTAGGAGAAGGGGCACCTTGTGCACAGCCATGACAAAAAGTTTACATCTGATAAAGTAGTCCAGGTACTACTAGAATTAGATGAAATAAAGACAATCATGTTAACCAACTTGCTAGAACACTTTGTACAAAATTAGCCTGAAGATAAATGTACATCTGAAAGGTCTCCCAAAGATAGGTCTGTGATCAAAGGAACAAGACTGATACAAAGTGAAAGTCAAGCAAAGCTTTATTTCCAGCCAAGCATCCAGAATCAAACCGACCGTTCGGGACCGCCTCTTACAGAGAGGGTGACCCCTCCCAGCCTCACAGACTAACTTTTATAGAGCAAAGGCCATGTGGTTGAGCCTGGCCACACACAGATGGCCAGAGATTGCAACACACAGAGAAAGCTGCACAGTCATGCTAGGTCACACACGGGCAGCCAATTGAATTACAATTGACCCCAGAGTAGCTATTTGAACTAGCCTATCACCTTGGTCAGAATTGGCACCCAAAAGGCGGGGCCCACACTCCTTGGTAGCTAGAGAGACAGTATGTGTGCCCCCCTGATTGGATATTTCCACCTGGCCCGACTCATTCTTGCATTCGGGTTCTGTTTTCTCCACCTGACCTGACCCGCCCTTGTATTTGGTCTCTGTTATCAGGGACTGGTTGACCATATTTTACTGGTTTCTTGGACTTGCTTTTAAGTAATTTCCCCTGGGGGGGGGGCAGAGACAGTTTAAGTTTTACTGCATAAACAACAAAATCACTGTTTAACTGGATGGAATCGCTCTGGCTAAATAGGCCCTTACGCACCAAAATGAAAATGCTTCACAATCTATACATTCAATGCAATCCCTATCAAAATACCACCAGCATTTTTCACAGAGCTGGAAAAAACAATTCTAAATTTTGTATGGAACTGGAAAAGACCCCGAAGAGCCAAAGTAATATTGAAAAAGAAAACCAAAGTTGGCAGCACCACAATTCCAGACTTCAAGCTCTATTACAAACCAATAATCATCAAGACAGTATGGCGTTGGCACAAAACACAAAAACAGACACATAGGGTGCTGGGTGGCTCAGTGGGCTAAGCTTCTGTCTTCGGCTCAGGTCATGATCCCAGGGTCCTGGGATGGAGTCCCACATCGGGCTCTCTGCTCAGCAGGGAGCCTGCTTCCCCCTCTCTCTGCCTGCCTCTCTGCCTGCTTGTGATCTCTGTCTGTAAAAAAAAAAAAAAAATCTAAAAAAAAAAAAAAAAAGAAAAACAGAGATATAGATCCATGGAACAGAATGGAGAACCCAGAAATAGACCCTCAACTCTATGGTGAACTAACCTTTGTCAAAGCAGGAAAGATTATCCAGTGGAAACAAGCTTATCATTCACCTGTTCTTCCAGTCTGTCTTCTGGCATAGGCGCCTGCTCTTGGCTTCTCAGGAGTCCCTGCCTGGGTGGAGTTGCCCCCCTCTTGTTAGGGGAATGGGCTTAACTTGAGCTGCTTGGCTGCGGGGCTTTTCTTCTCTGGTGTCTTTCCGCTTCTCTTTAGCGGGTTAGAGCGAACATGGCCGTGCCAGAGCCTCTGGCCCAGAGCCAAAATGTTGCAGACCACCCCTATCAAAGGATGCTCCAGGTCAACCATCTCCACCTCTGCATGTACCAAACTCCACAGACTCACAATCTTCTGCAGGAGGGGCCTGTGGCCAGGAGTCTCAAGTGTCTTTGCCGGAGGCAGAATTGCACCGCCCTTGCTAGGGGCCAGGCTAAGTAATCTGCTCGGGTTTGCTCTCAGAGCTTTTGTTCCCTGAGCGCTTTCCGTAGAGTTCCGGAGGACGGGAATGAAGATGGCGGCCGCCCAGTCTCCTGCCCGGAAGAGCCGAGAGCCCAGGGTCCCACTCCTCAGTGTGCCCTCGGAGAAAAGCAGTCAGTCCCTCCCGTCTCCCTGGTCTTCAGCCGTGCCCTGTGCTCACCCGGCCTGTGACCGAGCATTGCTATCTTTGGCACATGGCTCCGTTTGCAGTCTCCAAACGCAGCAGATTCCTACAGTGCACTCTCAGGCTGCTCCTGGGGGGGGGGGGGAGTCTCCCTGGATCTGCCGCTTGTTGGGGGCCCCCTAGAGAGCAGTGGCCTGACTGTGCTGCAGATCATGGTTTGTGGCAAACCCGAGCTGAGAGCCCACTCCTGGGTTCACTCTTTGTGGCCAACTTCACTGTCCTGAAACCTGGGAGCTCTGCCACAGTCAGACACCCCCGATCTTCCTATGACCCCGAGGATTCTGAGCCCACACTGTCCCTGCGATGGTTCTCCCCCACCCCCTCCTAGCTGCCTGAGCACCATCCCTCACGAGAACAGACTTCTAAAAATTCTAATTTTGTGCTCCACTGCTTTATCACTTGCAGGTAACCAGCTGACAGAGGCTCCCTATCCCCTCCCCCATCGTCTATCTTCCCATATGCCTCCTTGGATTCACTTCTCCTTCGCAATTTTGGGATATAGTGTCTTCTAACACACAGACTGAAAAATCAGACCAGAATAGGCAAATCACACTGCTTTGTCCACCCTGAGAGATTATAATCTCTCTCCCCACCCCTCCTCCTTTTTTTTCTTTCTTTTTTTTCTTCTTCTTTCTTTTTTATTGTTTTGGATCATCTTGGCTTTGGTGGTATATCTGTGGTAGCTTTTGACCACTTCAGATTTTTTCTAGGTACATTTTGCTTAGGTCATGGTTGATATTTTGGACTCTGTCTCTTCCCTCGACCATCCCTCAATAGAATGACTAGGAGGAGGAACTCCCAACAAAGAAAGAATAAGAGACAATGTCCTCTGCCATAGATCTAATGGATATGGATATAAGCAAGATGTCAGAGACAAACTCCAGGGTTGCAATCATGAAGTCAGTAGCTGGCTTGAGAAAAGCATTAGTGGCAATATAGAATCTCTAAGGGCAAGAATGAGACCTGATAATCAGGCCAAACTTAAAAATGCTATGAATGAAATGCAGTTTAAACTGGATACTCTAAAGCCAGGGTAAATGAGGCAGAAGAAGGAATTAGTGATCTAGAAGATAAGCTTATAGAAAGGAAGGAAGCTGAGGAAGACAGGGATAGGCAGCTAGTAGCCCATGAGAATAGACTTAGAGAGATAAATGACACCATGAAATGTTCCAATGTCAGAATTATTGGGATCCCCAAGGGTGTGGAGAGAGAGAGAGGACTAGAAAGTATATTTAAGAAAATCATAGCTGTGAACTTCCCCAATCTGGGGAAGGAAACAAGCATTCATATCTAAGAGGCAGAAAGGGCCCCTCCCAAAATAAAAATAGATCAACACCCTGATATATAATAATGAAGTTTGCAAATCTTAGAGCCAAGGATGGTATTCTGAGAGCAACTAGGGAGAAGAGATTCCTCACATATGGAGGGAGTCACATCAGAATAACATCAGACCTATCCAGAGAGACCTGGAAAACCAGAAAGAACTGGCAAGACATATTCAGTGTACTCAATGAGAAGAATGTGAGGCCCAGAATGCTTTATCCAGCAAGGCTATCATTCAGAATGGAAAGAGATCATGAGTTTCCAGGACAGGCAGAAAGTGAAAGAATATGTGACCACCATGCCAGGCTTGCAAGAAATATTATGGGGGATTCTATAAAAGAAGGAAGACCCCAGAAGTAATATAGACCAGAAATTATCAGAGACAATCTATAGAAACAGTGACTTTATAGTCAATACGATGGCACTAAATTCATACCTTTGAATGGTTATTCTCAGTGTAAATGGACTAAATGCTCCCACCAAGAGATGCAGGGTTTCCTATTGGATAAAAAAGCAGGACCCATCCATATGCTGTCTACAAGACCCCCATTTTGAACCTAAAGTCAAGATTAAAAGTGAGAGGATGGAGAACCACTTAGCATGTCAACTGGACCTCCAAAGAAAGCTGGAGTAGCAATCCTCATACCAAACAAATAAGATTTTAAACCAAAGACTGTGGTAAGAGATGTAGAGGGACCCTATATCATACTTAAAGGGTCTATCCAAAAATAATATCTAACAATTACAAACATTTATGCTCCTAACTTGGGAGCAGCCAATTTTATAAACAAATTAATATCAAATTAAAGAATACATTGACAATAATACAATAATAATAGGAGAGTTAACACCCACCACACAGCAATGGGCAGATCAACTAAGCAGAAGATCAATAAGGAAACAAGTGCTTTGAAGGACACATTGGACCAGATGGACTTTGCAGATATATATAGAACATTCCACCCTAGAACAACAGAGTGCTCATTCTTCTCGAGTGCACATGGAACTTTCTCCAAAATAGATCACATACTGGATCATAAATCAGTTCTCAACAGATACCAAAAGACTGAGATTATTCCCTGCATATTTTCAGATCTCCATGCTTTGAAACTGAAACTCAACCACAAGGAAAAATTTGGAAGAAATGCAAACACTTGGAGGTTAAAAAGCATCCTGCTAAAGAATGAATAAGAAATTGAAGAGGAAGTTAAACAATTCATGCAAACCAATGAAAATGAAAACATGGGTTCAGAACCTATGGGACACTGCAAAGACAGAAATTAGAGGGAAGTACATAGCCATCTGAGCCACTCAAAAAATTACAAATTTCTCAAATGTACAAGCTAACCTTACACCTAAAGGATCTAGAGAAAGAATAGCAAATAAAGCCTAAACCAAGTAGGAGAACAGAAATAATAAAGATTAGAGCAGAAATCAATGAAATAAAAACTAGAAGAACATTATAACAGATCAATGAAATTAGAAGCTGTTTCTTTGAAAGAATTTAATAAGATTTAATAAGATTGATAAACCTCTGCCCAGATTTATCCAAAAGAAAAGAGAAAGAACCCAAATTAATAAAGTCATGAGTGAAAGTGGAACAATCATGACCAATACCAAGGAAATAGAGACAATTATTAGAACTTATTACCAGCAGCTATATGTCAACAAACTAGGCAAACTGGAAGAAATAGATGCATTCCTAGACACTTATGAACTACCAAGACTGAAGCAGGAAGAAATAGACAACTTGAACAGACCATTAGCCAGCAAGGAAATTGAAACAATAATCAAAAACCTCCCAAAAAACAAGAGTCCAGGGCCAGATGAAATAGAAACCAAAAGAACTGTAGAACAAATCAACGAAACTAGGAGCCAGTTCTTTGAAAGAATTAATAAGATTGATAAACCCCTGGCCAGACTTCTCAAAAAGAAAAGAGAAGGGACCAAATTGATAAAATCATGAATGAAAGAGGAGAGACCACAATCAACACCAAAGAAATACAAGCAATTATAAGAACATATTATGAGCAACTATATGTCAGCAAATTTGACAATCTGGAAGAAATGAATGCATTCCTAGAGATATATAAACTGCCAAATCTGAACCAGAAAGAAATAGAAAACCTGAACAGACCTGTAACCAGTAAGGAGATTGAAACAGTCATCAAAAATCTCCCAACAAACAAGAACCCAGGGCCAGACAGCTTCCCAGGGGGAATTATACCAAATATTTAAAGAAGAATCAATACCTATTCTCCTGAAACTATTCCAAAAAATAGAAACAGAAGGAAAACTTCCAGACTCTTTCTATGAGGCCACCATTACCCTGATCCCTAAACCAGACAAAGACCCCATCAAAAAGGAGAATTACAGACCACTATCCCTGATCAACATGGATGTCAAAATACTCAAGAAGGTCCTAGCCAATAGGATCCAGGAGTACATTAAAAGGGTTATTCACCACAACCAACTGGGGGTTATTTCTGGGATGCAAAGGTGGTTCAACATTCACAAATTAATCAATGTGATAGGTCACATTAACAAAAGAAGAGACAAAAAATCATATGATCTTTTCAATTGATGCAGAAAAAGCATTTGACAAAGCATACCATCCTTTCCTGGTTAAAACTCTGCAAAATATAGGGAATAGACGGATCATACTTCAACATCATAAAAGCCATCTATCAAAAGCCCACAGCAAATATCATTCCCAAGGCAGAAAAACTGAGAGCTTTTCCCTTAAGGTCAGGAACACAGCAGGGATCCCCACTTTCACCACTTTTGTTCAACATAGTACTAGAATTCCTAGCCTCAGCAATCCGACAACAAAAAGAAATAAAAGACATCCAAATTGGCAAAGAAGAAGTCAAACCTCGCAGATGATATGATACGTTATGTGGAAAACCCAGAAGACTCCACTGATAAATTACAAGAACTCAAAGAGCAATTCAGCAAAATGGCAGGATACAAATTCAATACACAGAAATCAGCTGCATTTCTATACACTAATAATGTGATGGAAGAAAGAGAAATTAGGGAATCGATTCCATTTACAATACCACCAAAAAACATAAAATACCAGGAATAAACCTAAACAAAGAGGTAAAGGATTTATACTCTAGAAACTATAGAATACTTATGAAAGAAATTGAGGAAGACACAAAGAGATGGAAAAACATTCCATGCTCATGGACTGGAAGAATAAACATTGTGAAAATGTCTATCCTGCCTAAAGCAATCTACACTTTCAACACCATCCTTATTAAAATATAATACACTGGCATTTTTCATGGAGTTGGAACAAAAAAAATCCTAAAATTTGTATGGAACTAGAAAAAACCCTGAATCACCAAGGGATTGTTGAAAGAAAAAAAAAAAAAAAGCAAAGCTAGGAGTATCACATTGTCTGACTTCAAGCTATATTACAAAGCTGTGATCATCAAGATAGCACATTATTGGCACAAAAATAGACACATAGATCAATGGAACAGGACAGAAAGCCCAGAAATGGACCCTCAACTCTATGATCAACTAATCTTTGACAAATCAGGAATGAATATCCAATGGAAAAAAGACAGTCTCTTCAATAAATGGTGTTGGGAAAATTAACAGCCACATGCAGAATGAAACCGGACCATTCTCTTACACCATACACAAAGATAAACTCAAAATGGTTGAAAGACCTAAAGGTGAGACAGGAACCCATCAAAATCCTAGAGGAGAACATAGGCAATAACCTCTTTGACACTGGCCACAACAACTTCTTTTGAGACGGGTCTCTAAAGGCAGGGGAAACAAAAGCAAAAATGAACTTTTGGGACTTCATCAAGATAAAAAGCTATTGGGGTACCTGGGTGGCTCAGTGGGTTAAGCCTCTGCCTTCGGCTCAGGTCATGATCCCAGGGTCCTGGGATCGAGCCCCACATTGGGCTCTCTGCGCTGCAGGGAGCCTGCTTCCTCCTCTCTCTCTCTGTCTGCCTCTCTGC
>NC_081575.1:11177230-11187165 GCF_022355385.1 Mustela nigripes
TGGGATCGAGCCCTGCATCGGGCTCTCTGCTCAGCAGGGAACCTGCTTCCCTTCCTCTCTCTGCCTGCCTTTCTGCTTACTTGTGATCTCTGTCTTTCAAATAAATAAATAAATTCTTTAAAAAAAAAAAAAAGAAAAGAAAAAATCTTAAAAAAAAAAAAAGAAAAAAAAAGATAAAAAGCTATTGTACAGCAAAGGAAATAGCCAACAAAAGGCTTGGTTTCCAGGATCTATAAAGAACTTATCAAACTCAACACCCCAAAAACAAGTAATCCAGTAAAAAAATAGGCAGAAGACATGAACAAACACTTCTCCAAAGAAGACGTACAAATGGCCAACAGACACATGAAAAATGTTCAACATCACTAGCCATTAGCGAAAAACAAATCAAAACCACACTGAGATACCACCTCACACCAGTTAGGATGGCAAAAATTAACTACACAGGAAACAGCAAGTGTTTGTGAGGATGTGGAGAATGGGTAGCCCTCCTATACTATTGGTGGGAATGCAAACTGGTGCAGCCACTCTGGAAAACAGTACAGAGTTTCCTCAAGAAGTTAAAAATAGAGCTATCCTGTGACCCAGCAACTGTACCACTAGGTATTTACCCCAAAGATACAGATGTTGTGAAAAGAAGGCACACATGCACCCCAATGTTCATAGCAGCAATGTCCGCAATAGCCAAATTGTGGAAGGAGACGAGATGCCCTTCAACAGAGAGAATGGATAAAGAAGATGTGGTCCATATATAGAATGGATTATTACTCAACCATCAGAAAGGATGAATACTCACCATTTGCACTGACATGGATGGAACTGGAGGGGATTATACTAAGTGAAATAAGTCAAGCAGAGAAAGATAATTATCATATGGTTTCACTCATAGATGGAACATAATGAATAGTGCTGAGGACCACAGGGAAAGGGAGGGAAGACTGAATGGGAAGAAATCAGAGGGAGACAAAGCACAGGAAACTCTGGACTCTGGGAAGCAAACAGAGGGTTACAGAAGGGAGGGAGGGAGGGGGCTGTGATAAATGGGTGATGGGTATTAAGGAGAGCACATGTTGTGATGAGCACTGGGAATTACATGCAACTAATGACTCATTGAACACTACACCAAAAACTAGTGATGATGTACGATTTGCTAGCTAATTGAGTATAATAAAAAATAAATAAAATGAGATTTAAAAAGGAAACAAAACTAATAAATATAGGAAAAAGGAAGGGAAAATAAAATAAAAAGAAAACAGAGAGGGAGACAAACCATAAGAGACTCTTAATTACAGGAAATAAACTGAGGGTTGCTGGAGCAGAGGTGGGTGGTGGGATGGGGTAATTGGGTGATGGGTGTTAGGAGGGCACTTGATGTAATGAACACTGGGTGTCATATGCAACTGATGATTCACTAAATTCTAACCCTGGAACTAAAAATGCACTATATGTTAACTAAATTGAATTTAAATAAAAAAAATGAAAATGCTTTGTATCAGCAAAATGTATATATTTTTGTATTGTTATACTATTGAGTTTATTGATTACATATTTTCTTCTATTATTTCACACTTTTCCAATTACTAGTTACTTTAGTACAGGTAGTCAACTTTAAGGTACAAGAGATTCTGTATTATGCTTGTTTCTGTAATTTCAATATATTATAGTAAGTATCTGCAATCACATTAAGTCTGTTCTTATAGATAATTGGAATTTTTGTTTGTTTTTATTTTTAATAGGCCTGTCCTCAAAATGGCTGGCAACATAGAGCCAATCTAATCTCTTCATTAAGCAGACAAGTAAACTTAGAATATAGTATGAAATGAAAGCATGTCCCCCAAATAATAGCAACTCTGTATGACAAAAGCCTATTTGGATTTTATGAATTCATGGTTTAAGGTAATCTTATCCCATGATGTCCTTAAAGGTGTGTGTGTGTGTGTGTGTGTGTGTGTGTGTGTGTGTATGAGAGAGAGAGAGAGAAAGAGAGAGATAATATCCAAATAGACATACATATATTACTGCCTTCTATCACCAAGAATACTACTTGTAGTGAGAACTGGTAGTGTCATAGTCCAACAAAAATAGATTCAAAACCAAGGATGTTTTTCATTACTAAACACACAGGTAAGCTGTTGTGGGTTAAAATGTTTGGCCAACTACTGGCATAAAGACGGTGAACTACATTTCATGGAAGCACTACAGAATGAACAGAGTATGGGTTTAGGCTCTTTCATTGCTGCTCATTGTGTGGCTTGCACAGGCTACATAATCCTTATGAGCCTCAGTTTTCTTATCCATAAAACAAGTATAAAATACTCATAAAATTGAAGTGCATATCACACAATACAATATAAAATTACTTATTAAACATGATATTAACTATTATCAAAAATCTACTGTGATTAATCATTATTAAACTTCTATTTTTTTTAAGATTTTATTTATTTATTTATTTATTTATTTATTTATTTATTTATTTGACAGACAGAGATCACTAGTAGGCAGAGAGGCAGGCAGAGAGAGAGGAAGGGAAGCAGGCTCCCTGCTGAGCAGAGAGCCAGATGCGGGACTCGATCCCAGGACCCTGGGATCATGACCTGAGCCGAAGGCAGAGGCTTTAAACCACTGAGCCACCCAGGCGCCCCAACCATTATTAAACTTCTAATAAACTGTTTATTAAACAAAGTATTTTCAAATGTCACCTTTTTTTCCACTGGAGAATTTTGATGTACTACTCTTGCAATGACTATTTTGTTCATATAGATTTAAATTGAACCTGGTATGACAATCTCACTGCTACTTAAATCATTCCAGAGCATAGTAAAAAGGAAAACTTCCATTTTGTTGATGAATGAAGCATAATGTTGATACATCAACCTGATAAAAACACAAACACAACAACTACAAACCAATCTCATGAATACGGATAGAAAACTTGGAATTTTATGTAAAAGCAGATTCCAATTACACATTTAAAAAAAAAGATATTATGACCAAATGAGATTCATTCCCGAAATGCAAGGAAGGTTTAAAAAAAAAATGAGGATCTTCCTTACCCACCATTTTAATAAATCCAAGGGAAAAAACTATAAGATTTTCTCCATAGATTCTGAAAACAGGCTATATAAAATGTAACACTGTGAGGTAACATGATTCTCTCTCTCTGTCTCTCTCTCTCACACACACACACACACAAAACAAACACACACATACACAATACGCAAATATATATGTGTTTATAAATATGTGTTTATAAATACAAACGTGGGGAAACATTATGGGCCCTGTCACTAAGGAGTAGAACAAGGAAAGAATTCCCTTCACCTCAACTACAATTTCATGACAAGAGGAAACAATTGTAGGTATGAGAACTGGAAAAGAAGTTTTATGTATAATATAATAATAGTATATATGGAAAAACAAAAATAAAAACAAAAACTAATTTGAAGTTTTTTGGCATGACATAAAATTAGCATAGAAAAACAATAGCATTCACACACACACACACAGAGAAATCAGTTAGAAGCTACCTAGGAAATACAATATTCAAAACCTATATAAGAAAATATTAAAACTGGGGTGCCTGGGTGGCTCAGTCAGTTAAGCATCTGCCTTTGGCTTAGTTCATAATCCCAGGGTCCTAACATTGAGTTCCACATCAGGCTCTCTTCTTAGCAGGGAGCCTTCTTCTCCCTCTGCCTGATGCTCCCCCGCTTGTGCTCTTTCTTCCTCTGTCATATAAATAAAACCCTTAAATAAAGAAAATGTTAAAATATTCCTGAAAGGCGTGAAAATAAATCTGAACAATTGAAAAGGCAGCTCTTGTACTTGGATAGGATAACTCAACTTTGTAGATGTCTTCCCAGTATGCTAATTTAATACTATCTTACCAAATAGAGTAAGTTATTTTTTATAAAGTTAGACATGAGGATTCTGAAATTCACATGGAAAAATTAACATGTAAGAGCCCTGAGAAAAAAGAGCAGTAAAAGGAAGACTAGTGCTTCCAGATATTAAAACATGCTCTAAAGTTTCTATAATGAAGATTCTGTGATAATGGCAGAGAAACAGGCCTACAGACTAATTTTAATGAATAGGAAGTCCACAGACAGACAAAATGATCCATATGGAGATTTAGTACATGATGACTATATCACATAACTGATGAATGTTTTAACAAATGGCATGGGGCCCGTACATAGCTATTTGGAAAAAAGTTAAGTTGGATACTTCATACACTAGAATAAACACCAAAAATAACAGAAATGTAAGTGTTCAAAAATTGAAACCACAGCAATATTAAAAGAAACACTGGGGGGAATTCATTTACAACCTGGATGTGGGACAAGTCTTCTAACTGTAACTCAAAATCTAGAAGAAATAGAAGAAAAGAATTGTGAGTTTATTTATGTAAGAATGCAAAACCAGCACTGCAGAAAGTAGATACCATAAAAAAGAAAAAAGACAAATGAAAAACTGGAAGAAAATGCATGCAACTTATATCATAAGCAAAGCGCTATTTCCCAAGTATATAAAGAGCTTTTAAATGATGAGAAAAACAAGATCAGAAAAATGGTCAAAAGACATGAACAGACGATTCATAGAAAAAGAAATGAAAATAGCCCTCATAATAGGAAAAATACTTCATTCACAATAAGAGAAGTGCAAACTAAAACTCAACTGAGATGAATTTTTTTTAAAAACCTTCCAGATAATTCAAAATAGCCCTTATCCTGGTAATGCTGCAAGATAACAGGCAGTCTCATCCATTTCTGATGGGTATGTAAAATGGCAAAACCACTGTGGGAGGGAACTTAGAAATATCTGACAAACTACATACTTTTTTTAAAAAAAAGAATTTATTTATTTATTTGACAGAGGTCACAAGTAGGCAGAGAAGCAGGTAGAGAGAGAGAGAGAGAAGAGAGAGGAGGAAGCAGACTCCCTGCCAAGCAGAAAGCCCGATGCGGGACTCGATTCCAGGACCCTGAGATCATGACCTGAGCTGAAGGCAGAGGCTTAACCCAGGTGCCCCTGCACTTACTTTTTGATCCACCAATCCTTATCCTAGGAACTTACTGTAAAGGTATAGCTCCATAGATATAAAAATAAAATAGGCACATTGTCATTAATGGTGAAACTTATTTTTGTCATAATAAAATATTTTCCATACATAACACCATACATAAAAGAATTAGGAATAACTACAGCAAATACAAAAATTATGCTACTGCATAAAAATGAGGATGGTATCTATGAACTGATTGAGTTACTTCTGAATTTACAATTAAGTGAAAACACTAAGTGCAAAGGAATGCGAGTAAGAACTTCCCAACTCATTCTATGAGGCCAATATTATCCTCATACCAAAACTAGACAAAGACATCACAAAAAAATTACAGGACTTTATTCTGTCTGAATACAGACAAAAACTGTCAATAAGATACTAGCAAACCAAATCAAGAAAAATATAAAAAGGATTATATTAAATGACTAAGTGTGATTTATTCCAGGAAGGTAAGATTGATTCAATGTATAAGTATCAGTCCAGGTAATATCCCATATTAGCAGAATAAAAAATAAAACCACATGATCATCTCAATACATACAGAAAGAGCATTTAATGAAATCCACCATCCTTTCATGATAAAAACATTTAGCAAACAAGGAGTAGAAGGGGATTTCCTCATTTTGATAAAGACATCTATGAAAACCCACAAGCTAGCCTTAGACTTAATGCTGAAAGACAGAAAGCTATCCCTTTAAGATCAAGAGCAAGACAAGGATATATGTTCATGTCACCTCTCTTCAACATAGTACTAGAGGTTATAGCCAGATAAATTAGGCAAGAAAAAGAAATAAATGGCATTCACACTGAAAAAGAAGTACAACTGTCTCTATTTGCAGATGACATAATCTTATATAGAGAATCCTACACAATCCGCAAAATAAACTATAAGCGCTAATAAACAAGTTCAACAAAGTTGCAGGATACAAGACCACTAAACAAAAATCAGGTGTATTTCTATGCACTTGAAACAATCTGAAAATGAAATTTTAAAAATTCAATTTTGATTAATAGCAAAAAGAATAAGAAAATAAAGAATAAATTTAACAAAATAAGTGGAAGACATGCCAACAAAAACAGCGATACATCACTGAATTAAAGAAGACCTAAATAAGCGGAAAGATAATGTTCATTAATTGAAATACTTATTATTGCTAAGATGGCAATACTCCCCGAATAGATCTAGATTCAATAGAATCCCTATTAAATTCTAGTTGCCTTTTTTTTGAAATTGACAATCTGAAACTGACAATCTGAGCCTAAGATTCATATTAAAATGCAAGGGATCCCGAAGAAGAAAAATTTGGAGGACTCATGCTCCACAATTTAAAAACTTACCACAAAACTACTGTAATGAAGACAGCTTGATACTGGCATAGGATAGACATATGGCTCAATGAAATAGAATGGAGATTCCAGAAATAAACCTATACATTTATGGTCAATTGATTTTCAGTAAGGGTGACAAGAAAATTCAATGGGGAAATAGTAGTCTTTTCAACAAATAGTGCTGGGACAACTGGGTATCCACATGTAAAAGAATGGACTTATGCCACTACTTCATACCATCTATAAAATTTAACTCAAAATGGGTCAAAGACCAAAATAAAAGAGATAAAACTTAAAACTTTGAGAATTTTGAAAACATAGATGTAAAACATAACTATGAAAACATAGGTGTTAATTTTCATGACCCTGGGTTGGAAATAAATGGTTTCTTAAATATGACACCAAAGCAAAAAGAACCAAAGAGAAAACAGATGGTTGGACTTCATCAAAATTAAATACTTCTGTGTACCACATATCACAATCACAATGTTATACCACATTATGCCAAGAAGGATGGCTACAGTCAAAAACATGAACAACAGTAGATATTGCTGAGAATGTGGAAAATTGTAAAACCCATATAGTTCTGGTGGGATTATAAAATGGTAAAGCCACTTTGGAAAACAATCTGTCCGTTCCTTAAAATGCTAAACACAGAATTCCATGTGACCTAGCAATCCCAGTCCTAGATATAAACCCAAGAGAATTGAAAACAGGTGTTCAAACAAAAACTTGTACATGAAAATTATAACCAACAGTATTTATAATAGCTGAACTGCACGATAACCCAAACGTCCATTAATTGACAAATGGATGAACAAAATTTGGTACATTCATGAAGCGGAATATTATTCAGCCATAAAAAGGAATGAAGTACCGATATATGCTACAACCAGTTTGAACCCTGCAGATACACTAAGTGTAAGAAGTCAATCACAAAAGGGCACGTATTGTATCATTTCATTTGTATGAAGTGTCCACAATAGGCAATCAATCCATTGAGACAGAAATTAGTGGTTTCCAGGGATAGGGGGAGGGGAGGGAGATGGGGCAAATGGGGAACAACTGCTAATGGGTACAGAATATCTTTCTGAGATGATGAAAATGTTCTGGAATTAGATGGCGGTGATGGTTGCACAACTTTGTGAATATTCTAAAAAGACTGAATCAACCACATAAGAGGGTGAATTTTATGGTATATTAATTATAACTCAATAAAAAGTTAATTTTTAAAAAGTAATCTAGACATAAATGTTACATTAAGGAATTCCAAAATTTCCTGAATGTGGGGATCACTGAAGGAATTTGAATACAAATGTGGTAAATTAGATTTAGGTATCAAAAGACACTAAGGGCGCCTGGGTGGCTCAGTGGGTTAAAGCCTGTGTCCTCAGCTCAGGTCATGATCCCAGGGTCCTAGGATGGAGCCCTGCATCTGGCCCTCTGCTCAGCAGGGAGCCTGCTTCTCCCCTTCTCTCTCTGCCTGCCTCTCTGCCTACTTGTGATCTCTGTCTGTCAAATAAATAAATAAAATCTTAAAAAAAAAAAAAAAAACAAACCACTAACAGCAATGAGAAGAACAGGTTAGAAAGAAGAAAGCCAGTAAGAAGAAGGATCATCTGGGAGTCCATTCAAATAAACCTGGCAGGCAATGAGCATCTGAACTATGGCAACAGTAGCTGAAAAGAGACAACTTGAAGAGGTCTGAGGGGAATGTACCGGTATCCAAACGTACTGACCTGAGTAGCACTAAAGTAAATATCTGAGTATAGCTTGTTTCCACTGATAAAGCAGTTTTATTATCAACTGTTCAGTAGAATTAAAGTAACATAACAGAAATTATAAAATCAATTATCTGTATTTTCTAATAAGTTGTGAATCGGTTTATGGTTTCTACAATATGAATTGTTGTTTCCACAAGAGCACTATTTTATAATAGTGCCAACAATTGTTTTTCATTTTCACCAGAATAAGTGCTAATTCTATTTGTTTTCAACTACTAGTACTCATTATAATAAAGATGAGCAACAAAGAATAAAATAGCAAAATGATTCCTTTCATGCTACTCCTTTCTCTAAGGTGAACACTTTAAAATTTGGCATTTATCATTCTGTTCTTTTCACCTTTTGTACGTGTATGTATACACACACATAGACAGACATTCATACACATATAGGTTTTAAAATATTTATATATTTTACAATATATAATATACATTCATACACATATAGGTTTTTAAATGTTTGTATATTTTACAATATACAATAACTGCGACTGGGTGGTACAGTCAGTTAAGCATCCAACTTTTGGTTTCGGCTCAGGTAGTGATCTCAGGGTCATGAGATTGAACACCACGTTGTGCTCAGCGTGGAGTCGGCTTGGGTTTCTCTCTCTCCTTCTCCCTCTACCCCTCCCCACCAAAATAAATAAATCAATAGTAAAATATTTGTAAATGGCATCATCCTCTACATATATCTCTGAATTACTTTTATCCTTAACAATTCCTATCAGAAATTCCCCTCATAAATATAAAGAAAATATTAGTTTTACCCCAGCATTGTAGCTCATAGAGGGATGTAATTTATCCTAATTTATCTATCTCCTTTGATAAACATTTTGGCATTGTTGTTGCTGCTGTTAAAAAATAAAAGAGTAATCCCAGCATCTTTTTCCAAAGTTCATACTTGTTCCTACAAGTGCCAGTGTTTGTACAGAATGGGGATGTTATCACAGAAGTTCAGAGTTGGAGGGGACAGGGCCTGTTGCTCATTCTGAGGGCTATTTTGTTAAATGAGAGAAGGACCTGCGAAGTTACCCCTTAATGAAAATACTTCAGGTTACAAAGAAGCAAAGATCAATGAGAGATCAGCAACCTGAACAAGGCATTACTTCCAAAGGCAACATGAAATTATAAAAAGAGCACTGGATCTGGGGTGGGAATTTCTGGCCCCAATTCTGACACTTTCTACCATGAACAAGTCCCTGAGCATCTCTATCCCAAACTGTAAAATGTAAATAAAAAATCCTCTGCTGAGTTGGTGTGAGTCTTGTAGCGAAGAAGAAAATGAATACCAAAGCGACTTTTAAAGTGTCAAGTGCTGTTCACATGTTAATTAATCTTTACTATCTACTCCTATGAATTGCCTTCTGATATTACTGTTTATTTTAATGTTAGATAGCTTTTCTCCTGATATTCCACACGCCCCAATATCATTATCTCTCTACCAGAACATGCAAGTCTGCCATACCGGTCAATCTCACATTTCTATTTTACTAATCTCTATTGAAGAAAAGAATGAAGTTAGCATTTACTGATTACCAGATAAGATGCTATGCAGCTTTGTGTTTCTTGTTTTGTTTTGTTTTGCTTTGCTTTGTTCTGAGAGAGAGAGAGAGAGAGCACAGGTGGGGAGGAGAGGGAGAAGCAGGCTTCTCACTGAGCAGGGAGCCAGATGCAATCCCAGGACCCTGAGACCACTACCTGAGACCACTACCTGAGACCACTACCTGAGACCACTACCTGAGACCACTACCTGAG
>NC_081575.1:11187175-11302873 GCF_022355385.1 Mustela nigripes
CCAAAGGTAGATGCTTAACAACTGAGCCACCCAGGTGCCCCCTAAGCAGTTTTTTCTTATATTAGTCCTGAGCTGTAATTATTCCCATGTTACAGGTACAGAAGTTGAGAGTCAAGTAAACTGTCTGGGGTTGGCTAAGTAAATCTGTGGCAAAGCCACAATAGGGATCAAAGATCTTCCTGATCACCAGCACATTCTCACTGAACCCGAACTTTAAGAACAAGCTATTCTCAGCTCACAACAAACTGATCTTTCCATATACATTTGTCTATTTCTTCAAAGGTCCGTTTTCTAATACTAATTTCAACCTTCCCAACTTTTCTTCCAAAGAATAACAGATTTCTTTTTCCTGCATACATATTGATCAGATGCCTACACAAGCAGCTCTTCTACTGTACAGATGCCGAAAACCCTTGTATTTGTCTTCCTGATACACATGGGAAGAAACAGTTGTTCCAAAACTTGATAGTAAAATTGATTTTTGAAATACACACATGCACGCGTGCACGCGCGCACACGCGCACATACACACACACAGCTGTAGTGAGGAAGTATTCTAAGTCATTAATATAGTAATTACCTTCCAGGTTATTCCTGATGCTATTGAAGTGACCCGTGACATGTTAAAACAAAGGGGTAGGGGATCAGATTTGTCTCATCTCTGGAAAGTGGGAAGTAGGCAAGGTACAAGCCACCAATGTTGACTTATCTGTGCCAGAGGAAATTTTGGGACTGGACTGAAAAAGACAAAGAAGGCTGACTATCCCTGCTGAGGAAGAGTAGCCTTACTAGGAAGTAGACAAGATCCTGAAAGGATTCTTGGAATACTGCCACAGGGGAGAAAATGGCAAATAATGCTCCACAGAAAAATACTGCCAGGAAACAGAAGTGACTTAATGTATCACTGACATCGTACCACAATATATCACCATCAACTTTAAAAATAAAAAGGAATCATAGCTACACAACAAGAGAATAAATCAGAGATATAAGCTTCAGAAATATGCAGAAGTCAACAGAAGCTAAAACAGGAGCTGGCAGCACTGGGCAAAGAAGTGGAAGAAAAACCAAACTATCGCAGAAATGAAGCCAGGTTGGAAGCAACACAAGTAACGACTGGTACTCCTGATCCCACTGTAAAACACATAGAAAATGGGATTGATAAAAGTAAGCAGAATAAAAGAAAAATGAAGAAAACACTTTAAAAGCCCGAGAACAGGGGCACCTGGTTGGCTCAATGGGTTAAGTGTCTGCCTTCAGTTTAGGTCATGATCTCAAGGTCGTTGAGATTGAGCCCCAAATCGGGGTCTTTGCTCAGTGGGAAGTCTGCCCCTCACTCTTCCTCTCTTTCCCTCTGCACTTCTCCCCCCACTTGTTCTCTCTCTCAAATAAAAAAATAAAATATTTAAAAAAAATGAAAAGCCTGAGAACATTTAAAATATCGAGGGTAGATAAAAGGGAGAGTCAACATAAATATCAGTATATATTATATGCATTTGAAGAAATAATTCAGACAGCTTTGCATAAATGAATCAGTCCTTGAACTACCTATTAAATGGTCATACCAGGTTCCACAAAATACGACAAACAATAAATAACACTCAGATATACTCTATTCAAATGTAAAGAAAAAATATCTGGGAACTCAAGAAAAATATCAAATCGATTATGAGTGAAAAATATTAAGATGACCTCAGACTTCTACAAAATAACAGTCAATCCTAAAAGTTAGTAGAGCAATGAAAGAAGAGAAAGTGTGTCCCACCAACTCTACCCATAACAAAACCATTCACCTTCAAAAACTCAGAGCACATAGTTCCAGGAGGTTCTTTTTTTTTCTTTTTTAAAGAAACAACTAAAAAAGGAAAAGAAAAAAAAAAAAACCTTGGCTAACCAAAAGAGATTGTGAAAATTGAACAAGATAATTATTTCATTTATTAGATATATTAACGTTACAAGAAGAGGGGATGATGGTCACATAAAAATATGTAAGTGTTACAAACAGGAACAACATAGAAATGACGTAACTTACAAAGTTGATAGGGAAATAGAATTAGTGCATATGTTGAGTTCCTCATCTTTCATGGCTGAGAGTCAAAACAGATCATTCGTATCTGAAAAATAGTAGAGGTATATACACTATTTAAAGGTATAAACACTAAGAAAAAAGTAAAGCACATAAACTGGGAAGCACAGGAATGAGAGGCGAGAATGGAAAAAAATGGAAATATATTAAACATTTTTCACAACAGAATGAAATATGAAGAACGTAAAAAGGTAAATGACAAACTGGACATAAATATTTACAACATAAATCACAGATCCCTAACAAATAAAGAGCATCTAAAAAAATTGAGAAACATCAACAACTCAAGAGGAAATTGGGCAAGGATATGAAAAAATAAAGCAAATCCTGAATATAAAAATTCCATAGGACAAATGACCCAGTGTTCTCAACAAATAAATTATAGGAAAAAAAAGAGTAGAAAGGAACTGTTACCAATAAAGGAAGGGTAAGAGATATATAAACCAAGTGCAATGTGTTGACATTTTCTGAAAACTAATTCAAGCAAATAATCAAAAAGACATTTTTATTTATAATTTAAAAGATACTTGAATATGGATTGAGTATTAAATATCAAGGAACCATTGTCAATTTCAGTACATGTGATGATGATGTTATGGATTGTCTCTGCTCTCCCTCTGCCCCTCCCTGCCCCGGTCGACAAAAATAAAATAAAATATTCCATAAAAATTTTAAGAAAGAAAAGGGATAGAGGTAGCAAAAATGTTGGTAGGTTTTGAATCTGGAGATGGGTTTAAGGTGTGCTCATTATACTATTCTACTTGTGTATATGTTAAAATTTTAACATACATTATAATGAATGAATATTTTTTTTCTTCAAATGAACATTTCTAAAAGTCCTGTATGGCAATGCAATTATCCGTGTCTACAGAACAGACAAATAAAATATATCACAATTATTTCGGGTAACATTGAAATGTAATTCCCTTTGCTTTCCTTTACTGGTATTATTTGTTTTAAAACTAAAGATAAAATGAGGCACATACAAAAAATAAATAAAATGAGGCACATAAACAGTCATGTGACAGTTTATTATCTTGAGCTGACTGGTTGACTCTGAATTGGCTGTTCAATTAAACTAACTGTATAAAGACTTTGGCTAAAATATAAAAGACCTATTATTGCAATTTTGCTAATGAAATAATTTATTATTTAGGGAGGGGAGGAATTATGTAAATGTTATGAATAGTATCATAAGAAAAAAATTTGTTACAGATCACACCTCAGACACCAGCCCAAGGGGAGAAAGGGAGACACACAAATGCTGCTCTGTCTCACTATTCCGAAGTCCCCTTGCAGTACCTCACCAGCGCCGCCCCCCTCCTCATCCAGAGGAGGGCTTCTGCTCCATGAACAAATCTGACTATGATATTCATAATTACTCCAAGCAAGTCTTCCATCCCAGGGTAATTACGTCATTAAAAAAAGTGTCTTCAGACAACAGAACATTTAAAGATTAAAAAACAACAACAACAACAAAAAAACTTAAGGGAATTTCAGACAGGAGGGGGAAAATATCCAAGGGCCATGATCAGATTCTCACTAAGGGAAGTTAGTGGCTACCAGTACTGTCAAAGGACACCAACCAGTTCATTGTATCTACCTTTAGGCCTAAGTGGTCATAAGACTGTAAGCAATATACTTGAACTATCCTTTAAACACAACTTTAACAAAATTCATATTTTAATGCAAATAATAAATATGCTCCATACAATTTCCTCAACCTAATCACCCATCAAGGAAAACATTCTCAGGACCTTGAATTGATGCCCATTTATTAGCTTTAATTGCTTTAAGAACCTAGAAATTTTCTTAGAATTCCTCTGCTAAAAAGCAAATGTTCCACAGTTTCAAAAAGACATCTCTATTGTGCTTACTTCCAAACTGCTGAGGTTTTCACCATTGTAATAGCAGAAAATAAGCAAACACAGCATACATAATTGTACCTCTAACTTCATATACCATCCTGCAAAACACAGCAACACAGAAGTAAGGGATATCAGTGTTTACCTATTCAAATGGTTAAGGAACGCCAAAATACAATGGTAGATTTAATATGATTAATTGATTGTGACCTTTAATATTATTTTCATTTCTTGATAGCATGCAGTGACCATTTCAAGGCCAGTATGACCAATATGAGAATTCAGGAGTCTGAAGTTCGTATTTGCTATTTCAGCATTTCTACCTTAACAGTTTGCATCCAAGTCCTGCTTTTATCTTTAGACATGCTTATTTACTTCTTCATTCTCTTTTGCTCTGCCTTATGCCACCACCATGAATTTATTTCATCCTGAGTGGTAGAGTCCTTGCCAAACACGGTGCTTTTTTGCAGAATCTGCCCCCGAAGTAGCCAGATTCCCACACTGTCCTCTACAGCTCACAGCATAGCCACATCACCCCTGCCCCACCATACACATCCACACACTCAGAGCAAACTCATGCACACGCACACACGCACACACGCACACACACACACACACACACACACACACACCTGTGCATGTGCACCCAGGGTCTGTGAGTTTCAGATCTCAGAAACTCCTTGGCCAAGCTTTTGTGCTATCTTAGCACGGCAGCTTCACTGTACAGAAATCGCTGCCTTCCCCACAGAGCATGTGCTCACTTGGTTTGGTGAGGAATAAATCCCATCTACTCATCTTCAACTTCTCCCCACCCCCAGAAAGTTCACTCCCCGATCGAATCACAGTCCAGATTCTCTTTCTAGACCTTACTTGTAGCTAGATACCAACCTAGTTCTGGCTCAAGGCACCATAAAAGCTACAAACCGGAATCACTGTGAGGGCAACCACCTTTCATTCACCACTCTTATACCTGGACCACCTCTCAGTATACCTGGACCACTGATCATGGAATGACTGATTTTTGGTCTTCCTGGACCCTTTACCTAGCTTTCAGCTCTTGCCTACTACTTTCCCACATCTACCCCATTTGGGCCTCAACCTCCTTTGCTAAACCATATCCACCCATTGTTTCCCTCCAGGAACAACTTTCTTGGGCCAGAGAAATCACTCCTGCCCTACACTTTCCCCTGTTGACCAAGTAAACTTTCTTACCTGACTTTATGTCAGATCCCAATGAGTAAACGATGTCTCAGCGTGCTTTCATTTCCACTCTCCCTGGGCCTGCTCTGTTCCCGCTCACCCCTGACATTTTCCTACTAAAGCCAAACTCACAGCAAGACACCTGCTTTCCAACCAAGATAGACTTCCAATCCCAAGTCTGGAGTAACAGCCCGTATTTACTGGAAGTTCACCATGTAGTAGGGACAACTGTAAAGACCTCATGGGCATGATTTCAACGAATCCATGCCTGTGAGGTGACCAGGATGATGACCAGGATCTCATTAAATCCACGCTATGAGGTTTACTATTAAAAATAAAATAATAACCAGCCTCAAAAGGTCTTATGTAATAGGGAAGTTTATTACCTAAATTAGAGATCTTAAGGTAGGGCTGACTCCAGTTACGGTATAATGAGTACATTTGGGCAGATATAGATGGTAACTGTGAACCCCTCAAATCCTCCTAAATGTTCCTGGTTGGCAGAGGTAGCTCCCACTAACCCCACAACCAAACTTCCCTGATTTAACATTTCAAAGAGTTCTTCTCAGCACTCACCCATTCCCTCAATGCCTCTGAGCCCTCCGGGTCTATAAAGAGGTCTCAGCATAGCCCCCAACAGGACAAGGTCTAGTTTAGGAGATAGCCAGGCATCTTGCCAATTTCCATAGGCAGGAATCTGGGATATATGTATGGCTGGGGATTCTAAGAGTGTTCACCTGGCATGACGCAATGTTAAGATCACTATTTACTATGGGTACACTCACCCAGGACCCAGGATTTAATGTCAGCTCAGGCACCTGAAAGGTGCTACATTGTTAAGTCTTAACTCAATAGCAGCCCTCAGATGGTAAGAATTAAAGGACAGAATTTCCTTGACTGTGCTGAGGAAGTAACCCAAAGGTTCAGGAAAATGGTAATATTTTATGTGTCTTATGCTTGTTGTCCCAGTCTAATTATTAATAGTGTCCCCTTTCACTGTCTAGTGTCCCACTTTGGGATGGTGTACAACCTGCTCAACCACCCCTTACCCATGCCACTCTGGACGCCCCAGAGGACACTCAATCCTCTTGCCAGGGCTTTAAGAAATGCCTTGGTGAGGAGAGTACCAGAATCTCTATCAAATCCTGTGATAGCTGTCCTCTGTCGCCTAGAGATGACAGTGGCAAATACTGGGATTGAACTAGGTTCCCTGATCTCAGGGGAAAAAATGAGAGTCAGAGAGATTGGTAGAGGCCAATGATAGCACTTAACCATTAAAAGACACTCCTTTCTTCTTCTTTTTTTTTTTTTTTTTTTTTTTTTTTTTGGTAGTGCTTGATATTTATTGAAAAGAACGTAAATGCTTTTTCCAGGTGGTACTGAGGAGCTGGGCTGAGTGCCTGTTTTTGTTTGTTTTGTTTTTAGTATGTTTGTCCAAATACACACATCTGTTGGGACTGCTGCAGTTTTGAAAGTAAAAGGACAGCTGTGCAAAACTGGTGCAGAGGAGAAAAGAAATGTCAACAATTTGGCTGCCAGGCACACTAGGCCCCTGCAGCAATTTGGTGGGGAAGGAGAGGACTCTGGGAGTAGGTAGGGAACTAACCAGGTTGAAAGATTGGCCCCTTGGGGGTTGGTGAGCTGTCCAAATTAATGTCCGAGGAGGAGATGCAGCCAACTCAGGCATCTTCTAGGTTGGTCCTTATTTTCAAAGGCTGCGGTCTGTCGCTGGGATGTGGTGGATGGTGGTGAAGTGGCGGCGTAGGTCTCTGGGCAGACGGAGGCCTTGCAGTCGGCAGGGCAGAGCTGCGCGTAGTCTGACCAGTTTGTAACAGGGGCCTTCCCTACAGCAGGAGCTCAGAACACAGTCCAAATTAGCAGGGGAGGGTGCTGGGGCTGGCCAGAACGGGTGGCGGCGCGCTTCAGAGAGAGGCCCCAGCAGCAGGTAACTGGAGCACTACTCCTGGAACAAAGGCAAGCACTACAGGGGGATGATAGAACCCGAGGGCAAGGGTAGGGAAGGGGATCCGGGGACAAAAGGGAGCTTGGCGGCTCCGAGCGGGCCGGGCGGGGGGGGGGGGGGGAGAGAATGGCTGCGTGCAGGGCCCTCCCCGTCCCGGGCCCGAGGGTCTCCCGGCCTAGTAATCATCTTCTTCTTCGTCGTCGTCGTCGTCATCTTCTTCGTCGTCATCCCAGCCAAAACACTGTTTCATCTCATCCAGGAAGGCCCGGTAATCACCTAGGATGGGGCTATCCATCTCAATGTAGGGCACCACCCACTCCTCGGCTTCCCCGGTCAGCAGGCTGATTAGGAATGCCACCTTCATGGCGTCGTTGCAGAATCGGTTCTCGTTGACCAGCATGTAAGACGCCGTCTGCACGATAAACTCAGGGAGCCGGGAGCTCTCGCCGCTAAACGTTTCGGGGAAGGGCACCGGGCAGCTCGGCGGACGTACCTGGCGCAGCAGCGTGGCCCTCTCGCACACCAGCAGCCGCAGCTGTTCCATGAGCTGGCTGTTCTCGATGCTCAGGGCGCGGTGCCGCATCAGGAGCGCGTGCAGGAGCAGCACCAGCTCGTCCACCATGGCTAACGACTTGGAAGGGCTGGGTTCGGCTCGGTTCGGCAAAGGTGCGCTCGGAGGCCTCGCAGGAAGTGCGTGTCCGCGGAGGCTCACGGTGGCCAAGGGCGGAGGGCGGCGCGCGTAGGGGTCCGGCGGCTGCGCAAGCTCCGCCCGCACAGCCACTTGGGCGGCCGGCGCGCCGGCGCGGCCCGGGTCGGGGGGCGTGGCGAGGAGGGCGTGGCCGGGGGGGGGCGACAGGCGCCGCGTGGGGGCGTGGCCGGCGGGGGCGCCCGGGGCGCGGAGACTCGGTCGGGGGCGGGGCGGGGGAAGGGGTGGGCAGGGTCTCGGCATGGCGGGCTGGTGGTGGAGCGTGTAAAGGCAGGGGACCCCGGTGGACCCCCGGATGTGGGCCCGGCTTAGCCAGGAACCAGTGAGTGCTAAAGCCCATGTCTCAGGGCCAGCCTGCTCAAGTTTAAAGGATTAATCACCTTTCGACTCGCACAATTCAGTGTTCTTTGGTGGGTCCGTGGCTACTAGATTCCACTTGAGTGTTTTGGGTTTTTTTAAAACAATTTCCTTGCTTATTTAAATTTCACTCACCCAGAGAACTAGTAGCTCTGCTGGCTGCGCCGCGGGAGTCACAACCTTTTAGAGTTATGAAAGAGCCTTAGGGCTCCTCTTACAAAACTCTTTGAACGGGGATTTTTTCTTTAGTTGGGAAATAATCCTGTGTGCCTACCTCCTTTTTAAAAAATTATTTTTCTAAACAGTGAAGTATAAAAAGTTCTGCAAAACCAACATTGGAGAACCATTTGCAGTCTCTTGCCTATCTTTAGCTCTTTAGTTCATGTCCTAGTATTAGTGTCCCTTGGCCAGCATTCATACATTATTCGTTGCTTAACAATGAAGATTTGTGTTTTTTTAAATAGTTTCGGTTTTCTGCTTTGAAATTTATTTTTCAAATAGTTGCTGGCAGCTAAGTTGGGTCCAGGACCTTAGAGCTGACATTATGTTGGCTCTGCTTTTAAAATACACCCGCGGTTCAGTCACTTGTCACTTCTACCACCACCCTGCCCCAGCCTTTCTTCCTCACCCAGACTGCTGCAAACCGCTTAGCTTTCACTCTTCTCTTCCTACAGTATGCACAGGAGTTTTGCTTTCCTGCGCTGCTCTTCAGTTCCCCGTGCCAGTAGTGGTTTGGTCTGGAATCAGTTGACCCTCCTGACCTACCCTCAGAAGGTCAACGGGAGCCTGATGCTGCATCACAATGCCTATGTCATTCACCTACCTCACTGCATCCCATCGCTAAGCGTGTTTATCATGTCACATCATCACAAGAAGGGTGAGTGCAGTACCATAAGATATTTTAGGAGATATTTCGAAACTTGCAAAGCGTTATAAACATTCTATTTTATTATATTAGTTGTTAATGTCTCACTGCGCCGAATTTATTTACATTTTATCATAGGTATATATATATATATATATATATATATATATATATATAGGAAAAAATATAGTCTATATAGGATTCAGTACTATCCTCAGTTTCAAGCTTCTACTGGGGATCTTGGAACGGATCCCACGTGTATATGGCCAGGAGGAAGGGGTAGGCAGTGTCTTGGGGCAGTGGCTCATGTTTCTCGGTGCCCACAGAGTAGGCACAGGAATCCTTTAGAACAAAAGTGAGAACTTTTTACTGCCCTGTTCAAAATCTTCCCAACAGTTTTCCCCTCAAGCAGCTTTCCCCAAAAGCAACGCCTTGGTCATGCCTCATCTCGTGTGCCTATTCCCATGATTACATTATCCTTCTTGCTTATTCTCACCACACATCTGGCCTCAGGATCTTTGCATTTTCTGTCTTTTCTGCCTTATGAGGCTCTCTCCCCAGTTAGCTGCCCTGACTCCTTCTCCCACTGTTTTCAGAAAAGACTTTCCTGACCACCTCGTCTATCAGAGGTGGTCTACTGTCTATCAGTAATCTCTAACCCCTTATTCTTCTTCATTTCCCTACATAGCATTCATCATACTAACAGCCCTCATATCCTATAGCACTTTGTTCATCAGTCAAAATGGTGAACGTAATTCCACTTTAGAATGTAAGTCTCTGTGAACAAAGACTGCTTTGGTAGCTGCTCTATCCTACATGCCTGGAAAAGTGTCTGGGCCAGAGTAGAAGATCCAGAAATGTTTGGTGGGTGAAAGAATCTCAGGATACAGATGTTGAGATGTTGAGATAAAAAATGGAAGTGGTGGCTGCACAAAGCGTTCAAAATACTCTTCAAACTGTCCAAAATTATCTATTTCTGATCATGAAATAGTGAAATGATGACTGACATAGTAAAAATGGCAAAATAATTTTGAAACACCCTAATTAGTATTTTTACAATAGAATTGAGTGGGCATCCTTGGAAGTAAGAGGCTGAGGGGAGAGGAAACAGGCCAAGGCCCAAGTGGGAAGAGATCACTCTACTGAGAGCCTGTAGGAGGGACTATGAACCTTGGACTCTCCTGTGACGTGATCTCCCACACTAGATGAGAAGCCCCTGGGGGCCAAGCAGAGACCTTCTCTCAGTTCATCTTCAGCATCTCAAAGTATTTACTGGGCACCCCATAAGTGTTCAGTGGATTGAATGAAGGGACAGGAAATCTCAGAGGCAGATTTCTGGCCATTCTGCCCATTCACAGCACCGGATGGATGGTGGAACTGCTGGGCAGTAGTGAACGTCCAGCTCCACTTTCCATGTGCAGACCCTAATCCAAGAAGAGATGCTCAGGGTTCTAGTCCCAGTAGCAAACGTTCTGTGGCAGGCACCAGATCTGGTGATTGAAATGAGCTGCCTACGTGGCCCTTGAACAAGGACCATACACAAGGACAGGCACCCTAGAAGCCTGAGACCCAAGAGAGCAATACATTGGTGGCACAGTACCACAGTCTCAGCTTCTCTGACTGTTGCACAAGCCCTTCCACGGAACAATTGTTATACACTGGACTTCTGTGAATGAGGCAGTTCTGCTGGGGATCCAGAGCTAATTAGGCTCCTGCTGCCCTAGTCCTCTTCCTTATAACTCTGTGACAGAGGGAGTCTGGAAGGGAAACAAGAGGCAACCACAGGTATCACCTCTGAGGGGGCTCTGAGTTCCTAGAAAACAAGAAATACCCTGGCCAGAACTGATCACAGAGCTGAGCAGTAACTTTGGGAAATTCTTCCCAACTTGGAGGGAGGGAGGAGATACAGGCAAGGGGGAAGCAGCTGGAAGAGGTGAGTAGTATCAGTAGCTAAAAATGTAGAGACTCCTAATGTTCATGTTAACCAGCTTCCTGCTACCCCAGAAGCTTTCCCACCAATGCTAAGGCCTGCTAGCCCTTCCTTCTCCGTTCACCTTGCTTTGGGCTGCAGGTCACTGTCCTTCCTCTCTCCTCTCAAGTGACCCTTGAATGTTCCTTTTCAACTGTGTAAAGATGCTGGGGGCAGAGGCAGAGTACACTGTGTTATCTTATCTCAGGCTCAGGAACTTAATCAGGACAGCTGCAGCTCAGAATGTTCTGTAGTGTTTCAGACCCCAGTATTTAGCAGAACCATTGGCCCAAGGCCAAGGGAGTAATCTCCAGTGCTTATCTCTTAAGCCTTAAAGCCCAGGCCTTAAACCCCACCCCCATATAAACTAGCAGCCAGACTTGTAACATGGCCTCGAAACAAGCATGAAAGTGTCCCTTGCTTCTTCAGCTCTAGAGAGGTGTGCACCGATTGGGTAAACCAACTGGGCACTTGAATATTCAGCAAGGTGCAGAAAGCCGCTTTGGAGGGGATATTTGTGAGTCATATGGGTGCCACTAAGATCCAGGCTTCTGCCCAGAAACCTCTCCCCCTTCTTAATGAGGCACCTCTTGGACTGCTTTTTACAGTAACCCCATCAAGAGGGCCGTGGAGACCTCTTGGCCTAGAGAGAGGAATGAAAAGGTATAGCTTCACCCTCTCCAGCTTACCAAATGTCCTAAAACATTTTTACATGTTTATTTAAGTACCAAATTAATATATTCTTATGGTTAACAAATTCATACTGGTGTGTTAAAAAGGAAACATTCCTGGTATCTCTCCTTCTCCCTACAAAATCCCACTTGAAAATCCAAAATTCAGTTTGTCTCCTTCCAGATAGATACATGGGGTTCACAGAATCCAAAGACACATTTTTCTACTAGCAGATATGTTGAATGAGTAATGTTGAGACATCAAGATATATGACAGAAAGAAGGGCCATCTGTACCCCAATGTTTATAGCAGCAATGGCCACGGTCGCCAAACTGTGGAAAGAACCAAGATGCCCTTCAACGGATGAATGGATAAGGAAGATGTGGTCCATATACACTATGGAGTATTATGCCTCCAGCAGAAAGGATGAATACCCAACCTTTGTAGCAACATGGACGGGACTGGAAGAGATGATGCTGAGTGAAATAAGTCAAGCAGAGAGAGTCAATTATCATATGGTTTCACTTATTTGTGGAGCATAACAAATAATACGGAGGACATGGGGAGATGGAGAGGAGAAGGGAGTTGAGGGAAATTGGAAGGGGAGGTGAACCATGAGAGACTATGGACTCTGAAAAACAATCTGAGGGGTTTGAAGTGGCGGGGGTTGGGAGGTCGGGGTACCAGGTGGTGGGTATTATAGAGGGCACGGATTGCATGGAGCACTGGGTGTGGTGCAAAAACAATTAATACTGTTATGCTGAAAATAAATAAAAAATAAATTTAAAAAAGAGATATATGTCAGGAGACACAGATAGAATACACAGATCTCTCTTCTTCATGATTGTATAATACTCCACCTGAATTTCTCAGGTACACACTCCTGTCTCAAAACTAGAGAGACCCAACTTTGTTCAGATTCTCAGATGATGCAGGAGAAGGATAGTGCCAAATATACCCACCGTCCCAAAGATACAGAACTAGAAAATCAGATTTCTATAACTGAGTGATTTCTATAAATTAATGTCTTATTACTGAATAATTTGTATTATTCATGTATGTTTCCATTGTGCTATAATCTAGACTTTATTTCCTTTAGTATATTGCGCTAGATTTTTATTCCCATTTTTTTTCCTCTATCCTAATTACATGAATATAATTAGTCACCTCGAACATACAAGAACTTATACACTTGGTTTGTTTCTGGCATTTTCATATAGTTTAGAAAGTCTCTGGCATCATGATGAATCTAAGGAGACTGCATGTGACACACACGTCACGTGAGCTGTCATATCCAAGTGGACACATGCATATTGGTGCCCTCTACTACCAGCGATGCTATTTGTAATGAGAATAGGCAGGGTCACAGTGTGGCAAAAATAAAATAAAAACTGGCCATGTGTTCTCTAAGGGATATATATGCTATGTAAAAGAGGGAAGCACATTTCAGGGCAGCATCAGGGAAAGAAAAGAATTTTTGAAATTTCGGTTCAAATCATCATGGTCTTGTTTACTATGTGGCTTGAGCAACTCGCTTAATTCTTCTGAGCCTCAGTCTCCTTTTTAATGAACATGGAGAGTAATAGGATCTAAATCACAAGACTGCGGTGAAGATCAAATGATACAACATAAAAGTATTTGGCAAACCACAAACTGCTATACACAGATTGCATATTATTTTTCAATGGAGAATTGTGATTTATTAGTCTTGCAGTGACTATATTACCTGCATTTTAAATTTAATGTGTAGTTAGTTCACCTCTCTTATTTTATCCTAGTATCTATAAATTTAATGATAAAACTTAAATTAAAAAATGTTTACTCTTCAATAAGAAGTAGTCAGAAGAATAAAATAAGGTTTCATGTTGGTCTTGCTTTCTCTCAGTTCAAAATATGCTACTGTCCTAATGATAAGACATGATTTTTAGGGAAGAAATTGTCCATTGCAACATCCTGAGGGCTACCTTGTAACATTTTCTGTTTTCTCTCTCAATTGGGGGAGAATTCCTGCTATATCTGGGATTGGATGTTTCATGCTTTCCCAGAGTAAAGAGGCAATTGTACTTCCAGAAAACTCCCTTCATCAATGTGCCACCATCGTGATCCTCCTGGGAGAGGCCAACAGTCCTAGGGTTATCTGAGAGAAGGAAACAGGACTTCTCTCAGCCCTAGGAGCATCTCTGGTTGGCCCTGAGCTGAGTTCCAGCACCTTCTCCTGTTAGGTTCCCTAAGCTTTCCTGCTAGCCTCCTTCAGCACCTTTGGCTCCTCCTGTCCACTCAGTGCCTAGTTCTCTCAATATGGGAAATGGACTCTTTGAGTAAAAACCCTCCCTAGGTAAGAGGAGGTATGTATCTTTCTCAAATCTCAGACTGGTTCCAATAAGTACCCCTGTGTTTGTGCAAAATGGGGATGGAATCACAGAAGTTCAGAGTTGGAGGGGACAGTGCTAGTTGCTCGTTCTAAGGGCTATTTTGTTGTTAAATGAGAGACAGACCTACAGAGTGGCCTGCTAATGAAAACCAATCATAGATGAGGAAATGAAGTTCCAGAGGAGATGAGTAACTTGCATAAGGCGAACATAACGTGAGTAGGAGGGGTAAGGCAGAATGAGAAGGAGAGAGAGAATCTTAAGAAGACTTCATGCCCAATGTGGAGCCCAATGCAGGGCTCCGTTTCATGACCCTGAGATCATGATCTGAGCCAAAAATCAAGAGTTGGATGCTTAACCGATTGAGCCACCCAGGCACCCCCATAAGACATGAACTTTAAAGGCAGCATGGACATTGGGATACATATGGCCCTTGTTTTCATTACATCTGTATCTTTGGGGGTAAATACCCAGTAGCAATTCCAGGGTCATAGAGTAGCTCTAGTTTTAATTTTTTGAGGAATCTCCACACTGTTTTTCCAAAGTTGCTGTACCAGCTTTCATTCCCACCAACAGTGTAAGAGGGTAAAACAAAAATAAAATAAAAGGCAACATGGAATTGTAAAAAGAAAGTTGGACCACGGGTGAGAATAGGTGGTTCAGGTTTTATATCTGACATGTTCTTTCTTTTTTTTTTTTTTAAGGTTTTATTTATTTATTTGAGAGAGAGACAGTGAGAGAGAGCATGAGAGGGGAGAAGGTCAGAGGGAGCAGACTTCCCATGGAGCAGGGAGCCTGATACGGGACTTGATCCCAGGACTCTGGGATCATGACCTGAGCTGAAGGCAGTCACTTAACCAACTGAGCCACCCAGGTGCCCTGACATGTTCTTTCTTAGATAAGCCATTGAGTATCTCTGAAACCCAATTTCCTTATTTGTAAAAAGTGAAGAAAAATGCCCTCTCACAAAGTTGGTGTGAGTCTCAAGTGAGAAAAAGAATATGAAAGTAAATTTTAAAGTGTAAAATATTTTTACACATTAATTCTTTTTAAATTAAATTTTATTTAATTTCAAATGATTAATATATAGTATATTATTACTTTCAGAGGTGGAGTTCAGTGGTTCATAAGTTGTATATAACACCCAGTGCTTATTACCTCGTGTGCCCTCCTTAATGCCCATCACCCAGTTCCCCCATCCCCTCACCATTCTCCCCTCCAGCCATGCTCAGTTTGTTTCCTAGAGTTAAGAGTCTCTTATGGTTTGTCTACCCCTCTGATTTTATCTTATTTTTCCCTCCCTTCCCTTGTGATCCTGTTTTGTTTATTAAATTCCATATATGAGTGAAATCATATCATGGTCTTTGTCTGACTGACTTATTTCAATCAGCATAATACCTTCTAGTTCCATCCACCTCATTGCAAATGGTAAGGTTTCATTCTTTTTGATGGCTGAGTAATATTCCTGTGCCTTTGTGTGTGTGTGTGTGTGTGTGCGCGCGCGCGTGCGTGCACACGTGCGCCACATCTTTATTCATTCATCTGTTGATGGACCTTTGAGCTCTTTACATAGTTTGGCTATTGTGGACATTGCTGCTATAAACCTTGGGGTGCAGGTGTCACTTGGAATCACTATGTTTGTATTCTTCAGGTAAATACTTAGTAGTGCAATTGCTGGGTCATAGAGTAGCTCTATTTTTAACTTTTTGAGGAACCTCCATACTATTTCCAGAGAGGCTGTACCAGCTTGCATTCCCACCAACATTTATTTTTTCCTGAGTTGTTAATTTTAGCCATTCTGACTGGTGTGAGTTGGTATCTCACTGTGGTTTTGATTTGTATTTCCCCAAAGCTGAGTGATGTTGAGCATTTTTTCATGTGTCTGTTAGTCCTTTGTATGTCTTCTTTGGAGAAATGTCTATTCATGTCTCCTGCCCGTTTCTTGACCATTTGTTGTTTGGGTGTTGAATTGGGTAAGTTCTTTACAGATCTTGGTGACACATTAATTCTTAATTTCCATTCCTTTAAAACTTGTTTTGAAATAATTTCAAATGTGTAAAAGACTTGTAGGGTTTTTGTGAATTCCTACATATGCTTCCCTCAGGTGAACCAGTTATTAACATTTTACCCCATTTGGTTTATCTTTTTCTCATAGTTTGTGTGTGTGTGTGTGTGTGTGTGTGTGTGTGTGTGTGAGAGAGAGAGAGAGAGAGAGAGAGATCTTTTTTCCTAAACCATTTGAGACTTGCAAACATAAAGACTCATTTCCACTTACTATTATAGCATGCATTTTCTATAAACAAGTACACTGTCCTATGAAACCATAGCCTAACTATCAAAATCAAGATTAACACTGACATGATGCTACTTTTATTTATTTATTTTTTTATGATGCTACTTTTAAATGTACTGGCCCCATTAAGATTTTCTCTAGCTATTACCAACAGGAAATTTTTAGGTTGAATATCCAATCCTGGATTGTGTGCTTCATTTAGTTGCTATGTCTTTTCAGTTTTCTTAAGTCTGGAACAGTTTTTCAATCTTTCTTTGGCATGACCTCGGTAGTTTTGAAAAGTGCAGGCTTTTTAGTAACTTTACAAAGTGTCCCTCAATTGCTAGTATTTCTCCATTATTAGATTTATTTTATGCATTTTTGGCAGGAATACCACAGAATTGTCACTGTTTTTCTCAGTGCATCATACCAGAAAGCACATGATGTCCCTTTGTTCCATTTCTGGTGGTAGTAATGTTATCAGTTGGTTAAAAGAGTTTTCTGCCAGGTTTCCCCCTCCAAAGTTAAGATAATTACTTTGTGATTATTAAGAAATATTTAATATTAGTTTATATTCTACCCTAAAAGAGAGCTTTTTCATCTTTTATTCATCTTTATTTTTATCAGTATGAGCCCTTGAATTCTTATTTTATACAGCAGATTATAATCCATTACTGTCTTTATTCATGCTGATGTTCAAATTTCCCACATTTGAAGTGGGAACCCTTTTAAGCTGGCTTCTCTGTCCTTTTAAAACATGCTTACTTTATTCTTTAAGCACTTTCTTTCTGAGACAATAAGATATTCCTGGCTCATCTTGTACTTTTCCTGCCCCACCTCTGTAATCAGCCATTTCTCAAGGAACCCTCATTACTTTTAGTGTAGAATGTTTTTCAGGAATAAAGATATTAGGGTTAGGAATGCAAATTGTTATTATAGATTTTTCACTTCTAGAACAACTATAAAGCCATATGGAAAGGAAAGATGAGCTTCAAATGTTACCTCATTTCATATATAACCATTAACTTGAGATAGACAAGTAAAAGCTAAAACTATGAATGAAGCTTCTATCCATAAAATAAAAACTTATAAATTAGATTCATAAAGATGAAAAATATATTGTTCATAAGAGATACTAAGCAAATCAATAATGCATTAGAACTTAAGAGAGTTTCAATTTAAAATTGACTGCTCTGTTCATCAGTTGTATGTGAACATCATGGTAACCACAAACCAAAAGCCTGTAACAGATACATAAAATGCAAGGAAAAATGAACCTAAACATAACACTAAGGAAAATCATCAAATCAAAAGGAAAGAGAGCAAGAGAAGAAAGAAACAGGGAAGAACTACAAAAATAGCCAGAAAATAATGAACAAAATGACATCTTTTCTGACTACAACAGGATGGAACTAGAAATCAGTGACAAGAATAAAAACTGGAAAAAACATAAACATGTGGAAACTAAACAACATACTACTGAACTACCAGTGGGTCAATGAAGCAATCAAAGAGGAGACCATAAAATACCTTGAGACAAATGAAAATGGAAGCACAATGTTCCAAAATCAACTGGACACAGCAAAAGCAGGTTTAAGAAGGAAGTTTATAGTGATACAAGCCTACTTCAAGAAACAAGAAAAATCTCACATAAACAATCTAATTTTATACCTAAAGGAACTAGATAGAGAGCAAACAAAACCTAAAGTTAGTAGAAGGAAAGAATAAAGTTTAGAACAGAAACTTTGTTCTAAGTGAAATGGAGACTTAAAATATAGAAAAAGAAATAATGAATCTGAGAGCTGGTTCTTTGAAAAGATAAACAAAATTGATAGAACTCTAGCCCACTCATCAGTAAAAAGGAGAGAGAGAACAAGTAAATAAAATGAGAAGTGAAAGAGGAGAAATTGGGGCACCTGGATGGCTCAGTGGATTAAAGCCTCTGCCTTCAGCTTGGGTCATGATCCCAGGGTCCTGGAATCAAGCACCAACCACATCAGGCTCTCTGCTCAGCGGGGAGCATGCATCCTCCTCCTCTCTCTCTCTGCCTGCCTCTGCCTATTTGTGATCTCTCTCTGTCAAATGAATAAATAAAATCTTAAAAAAAAAAAAAGAAAGAGGAGAAATTACAAATGATACCACAGGAATACAAAAGATTGTAAGAAACTACTATGAACAGTTATGTGCCAACAGATTAGACAATCTAGAAGAAATGGATAAATTCCTAGAAACATAGTCTACCACAACTGAAACTGGAAGAAAGAGAAAACTCGAATAGACCAATTACCAGCAAATAAATTGAATTAATACTCTGAAACCTTCCAACAAACAAAAGCCCAGGACTTCACAGGTGAATTTTACCAAACATTTAAAGAAGAGTTAATACCTATCCTTTTCAAACTATCCCAAAAACTGAAGAGGAAGAAATTCTTCCAAATTCATTCTATGATGCCCACATTACCTTGATACCCAAACCAAATGGGGGCACTACAAAAATTACAGGCCAATTTCCATGAAGAATATGGGCACAGAAATCCTTAACAGAGTATTAGCAAACTAAATTCAGCAATACATGAAAATGATCATGCACCACAATTAAATGGGTTTTATTTCAGGGATGCAAGGGTGGTTCAATATTCACAATCAGTGTGATACCCCACGTTAACAAGATGAGGGATAAAAATAATATGATCATCTCAATAGATGCAGAAAAAGCATTTGACAATATTCAACATCCATTTGTGATAAAAATTCTTAACAAAGTGAGTACAGAGGGAACATAGTTCAACATAATTAAGGCTGTATATGACAAAAATCACAGCTAACATCATACTCAATGGTGAAATGCTGAAAGATTTTTTTCTAAGATCAAGAACAAGACAAGGATGCCCACTCCCCACTTTTATTTAACATAGTGCTGGAATCCCTAATGATAGCAATAAGACAAGAATAAGAAATAAATGGCATCCAAATTGGTAAGGAAGAACTAAAATTGTCACTATTTGCAGATGACATAAAAAACTGAAGACTCCACAAAAAAACTATTAGAACTAATAAATGAATTCAGTAAAGCTGCAGGATACCAACGTCTATATAAAAAAGCGAAAAGTTCACAAAAACTATTAGAACTAATAAATGAATTTAGTAAAGTTGCAGGATACAAAATTAATTCATAAATGTGTTGCATTTCTACATACAAATATCAAACAATCAGAAAGTAAAATTAAGAAAATAATCCCACTTACGATTACATCAAAAAATAAAATACCCAGGAATAGATTTAACCAAGGAGTTACAAGACCTGTACTCTGAAAACCATAAGACAGTAATGAAAGAAATTGAAGATGACACAAACAAATGGGAAGATTTACCATGTTCATGGTTTGGAAGAATTGGTATTGTTAAAATAGCTATACCACCCAAAATAAATCTACAGATTCAATGTAGTCCCTATGAAAATACCAATGATATTTTTCACAGAATGAGAACAAATAATCCTAAAATTTGTGTGGAACCACAGAAGACTCTAAATAATCAAAGTAACCTTGAAAAAGAATAAAGCTGGAAGTGTCACACTTCCATTTCAAACTATGCTACAAATCTATGGTAATCAAAACAGTTTTGGTACTGGCACAAAAATAGACACATAAATTAATGGGACAAAATGGAGAGCCCAGAAATCAACCCATGCTAATATGGTCAATTAATCAACAAGAAAGGAGGCAAAAATATACAATGGGGAAAATGCAGTCTTTTCAATCAATTCTGTTGGGAAAACAGGACAGTTACTTGCAAAAGAATGAAACTGGACCACTGTCTTGCACCATGTAAAAAATAAACTCAAAATGGATTAAAGACCTAAATTTCAACCTGAAATCATAAAATTCCTAGAAGAAGCATAGACCGTAAACTCTTGGACATTGGTCTTAGAATATATATATATTTGGATCTGTCTCCTCAGGCAAAGGCAACAAAAGCAGAAGAAACAAATAAGCTACTTCAAACTAAAAAGCTTTTGTGCAGCAAAGGAAACCATCAACAAAATAAAGGCTACCTCTTGAATGGGAGAAGAGGTTTGCAAGTGATATATCTGGTTAATACACAAAATATATAAAGAACTCACACAACTCAACACCAAAAGAAATCCAGTTAAAAAATGGGCAAAGGCCCTACATAGACATTTTTTCAAAGAAGATTTACAGATGGCCAACAGACACATGAAAAGATGCTCAACGTCATCAGGGAAATGCAAATCAAAATCACAGTGAGATAGGAAAATATCAATTAACACGAATTAGTAAAAAAAAAAACAAAAACAAAACTGTGATGAGATATTGTATTACACCTGTCAGAATTTCTGTTATCAAGAGGAAAAGAATTAAGTGTTGGTGTGGATGTGGAGAAAGGGAACCTTTGTGTACTTCTAGTGGAAATGTAAATTAGTGCAGTGGAATATAGTATGGATGTTCCTCAAAAATTAGAAATAGAAATACCTTACAATCCAGCAATTTCACTTCTGGATATTTATCCAAAGAAAATGAAAACACTAATTTAAAAAATATATATCTATCCCTTTGTTCACTGAAGCATTATTAGTAATATCCAATATATGAAAGCATCCTACGTGTTCATAAATAGATGATTAAATAAGAAGGTAATATCACACATACGCATACACACACAGTGGAATATTTCTACTCAGCCATTAAAAAAAATAATGAAATCTTGTCATTTGCAACAACATGGATGAACCTGAAGAAGAATATGCTAAGTGAGATAAGTCAGACAGAGAAAGACAAACACCATATCAGTTAACCTGTATGTGGAATGTGAAAAACAAAAGAAACAAAACAAAAGAGAAATAGATTCATAAATATAGAGAAAAAAACTGATGGTTGCCAGAAAGGAGGAGGATAAAGAGATGGGCAAAGTAGGTGAAAGGAATTAAGAGATGCAAACTTCCATTTATAAAATAATTAATTAATGAGGATGTAAAGTACAGCATTGTGAATATAGCCAATAATATCATAGTAACTTTGTATGGTGACAGATGGTAACTAATTATGGTGATTATTTCATAATCTGTGTACGTGTTGAGTCAATGTATTGTATACTTGAAACTAACAAAATATTGCATGTCAACTAAACTTCAATAAAAGTATATTTTACAAGGCATGGTTTTTTTTAAGCCAATATAAATAAATTTCAAGTTATCAGAAAAAATGAATAGACAGGTCACTGAATGCATATATACACACATATACACACCAAGGATTGATATATATAATATGTAAATATATTTTAGAATATATAAATAGGACATATGTATCAGGATATGTAAATAAGTAATTCCTAAAAATGAAGAATAAAAGGAAAAACAACACTTAGGAGATAATTTGGCAGTTTCTTATAAAACTAAACATATTCTTAGTTAATAATAATGTGTCACTATTGGCTCATCAGTTGTAACAAATACTAAAGCAAGATGTTAATAATAGGAACTTGTGAGGTGATGGTTGAGGGAAAATATGAAACTATTTTTTACTTCCACTAAACTTTCTGTAAACCTCAAGCTGCTCAAAAAAATAGTTTATTTACTAAAAACAAAAGGCAAACAATTATTTTTTTTAAATGGGCAAAAGTCTTGAATAAACTATTTTGCAAAAGAAGACATAGGAATGGCTAATAGGTATAGGAAAAGGTACTTACTATCATTAGTGTAAGGGCAGTAAAGTAAGATACTATTTTATACTCATTAGAATGACTTTTTAAAAAAAACCCTGATAATTCTGAATGATTTTGAGAATGTGAAATGATTGCAATTCTTAATACACTGCTGGTTAGAATGTAAAATGGTACAGACACTCTTGAGAACTGTACTGTTTGGTAATTCCTTATACAATTAAATGTGTATCTGTTCCTAAAATAAAAATGTATGTTCACAAAAGATTTCTACTAGAATACTCATAAAGCATTGGAAACAACCCAAATGTCTATCAACAGAAGAATGGATAAAACAAATTGTGGCACATCCCTATATTCAATACTATTCAGCAAAGGACTGACACACACAGCACAAGGATGAATCCCCAAAGCATTATGTTGAGTGAAAAAAGCAAGCTATACTTCTGTGGTTCAATTTGTAGCTATACTTCTGTTGTTCAATTTAAATAGAATTCAAAAACAGACACAACTGCTCTGTGGTGATAGAAATCAGAACAAAGGTTGTGTGGGGCTTGATGTGCAGGGGAGATTGCAAAAAGACACAAGGGAAATTTTGAGAGTGATTAAAGGGTTCCAATATTTTAACTGGTTAGTTGTTACATGGTTCTATACAATTGTTACAGCTCATCCAACTGAACACTTGAGATCTTTCCCTGCTAATTTATATAATTATACCTGAATTTAGGAGAAAAAACACTGGAGTGTTCAAAGATCTTAAAAGAAAAGGTGACTTAAGAATTCTAAGCATAACAAATCTGACATTCACATATAAAGACACAGAATGTTTTTAGCACTTGGAAAAAACTAATGGAACATATTTCCCATGAGTCATTTTTCAAGATACTACTAAAATTAAAAATTTAGCTATATTTCTGTAAGTGTCTATTCAGGTAAACAGAGGACCCTCTCTTTTCATACTCTTTGTATATGCTCAAATTTGTTACTGAAATGAAAAAATTCAATTACTGAATATGACCTTATCTGGAGATAGGGAATTTAGGGAGGAAATTAAGTTAAGATGAACCATGAGAGACTGTGGACACTGAGAAACAAACTGAGGGTTTTGGAGGGAACGGGGGGTGGGAGGTTGGGTGAGCTTGGTGGTAGGTATTATGGAGGGCATGTATTGCATGGAGCACTGGGTGTGGTGCATAAGCAATGAGTTCTGGAACACTGAAAAGAAATTTAAAATAAGTAAATAAATATGAGCTTATTAGGGTGGGACTTAATCCAATATGACTGGAAAATTTGGTTGCAGACACATACAGAGGGAAGATGATGTGAAGACATGGAGAAGATGGCCATCTGCGAGCCATGGAGAAAGGTCTGAACAGATCATTTTCTCATGGCTCTCAGAAGGAGCCAGCCCTGCTAACACCTTGATCATGGACTTCTAGCCTCCAGAACTATGAGAAAATAAATTTCTGTTATTTAAGCTACAAATCTGCGGTACTTTGTTATGGTAGCCCCCCCAAAAAAACTAATGGACTGTGATTTAGTTAATTAATACCACCGCTCAAAAAAAATGGTTCAAATGTCAGTTACCACAGCATCAATTGAATAATTGCATAAAGTATACATTTTGCTGCTATCTCTTCAGTCCACATATGACTATGTAAATAATAAGTACGCATCACGATGAATGACCAGTCATATTACTTCTTATACAGTCTGTCAGCAACTGGTCACTACAGGCTTGACACTCAGTTCAGACTCAGACAGCAAAGCCTGCTAATTGTGTTACATACTTTCCTCCCATTGATGAAACTGTGTGACATTTTACAAAAACGGATAAGAAGAGATGGAATTGACCAACAAATGAAAGTATATCAAGGAAACAAACAAATAACCCCAAGCCTGAAATGTGAAAGTGGTTGTAATGAGGAAGATAAAAATGTTACGAAGAAGCAACATGGGCAAAACCCTTCACATTAAAGGAGGTCTTAAAGAAATTTCACAGTATTGAAAATGCAAAGGATAAAATGTTGGGAGCCGATCCATACTTAGAAAGGAGTATGATAATTTTCCAAGGTATAGAAAAGATGTTTCGTCTCATCAGTTATATTACTCATATGCTGGGAGGTTATTGTGATTTTTCAAGAATCTTGAGGAATCTCCCAGTATCTTTCTCTGTCTGCCACTACAAAGTAGATGTCTCTCAAGAGCATACTGGGAAGCTCCCTGTAAATCTCACATCTGCCTGTGCATCTGGCTGCAACTGCTGGTACAGTATAATGGACTGATCTGTTCCACCTTCTAAATCTTGTGCAAGTGTTTCTCATAGGAAACGTTAATGCAGAACCATTTAGGAAGAAGAATTCTGGGAAACTTCTCTCTGGTTTCTCTTCTGTGATATGAAGAAAACCTTAAAATGGTGTGATGGCTATAATAGGCAGAATAATGGACACCCAAAGATGTCCCAGTTCCTGGAAGCTGTGAATATGTTACCTTTCACAGGAAATAGAACTTTGCAGTTGAAATTAGGGTTACCTTAAAATAGGGAGATTATCCTGGATTATCTATGAGAGCCCGGTATAAATATATGAGCTCTTATTAAAACTGGAGGAAAGAGGCCAAAGAGCATTTGGAGAGATATAGGAGAGAATCAACGTGAGAGGGACTCCAAACCACCACTGCTGGCTTTGAAGATGGAGAAAGGGAACCAGGAGCCAAGGCATGTAGATAGCTCTGCAATCTGTTAGCCAATAAGAAAACAAGAACCTCAGCCCTACAATTCCAACAACTTGGAGGTACAAGGAGACAATTAGCAGAGCATTCAGCAAGGAATGCAGCTCTGCTGACTTGCTGATTTTTACCTATTGAGAAACATGTCAGACTTTAGACCTACAGAACTATAGGATCATAAATTTGTGTCATTCAAGCCACTGAGTCCCTGGTTATTTTTTTATAGCAGCAGTAGAAAACTAACAGTGGTCATGCTGCGTTCTTGAGGGGATGAGTGGAAAATCTGGCAAAAAGACTAGTAGTAAGTATTGAATCCATTGAAATGTAGGGCTAAAAGTAAAATAAATGTGGAGATTATAATTACAGATAAAGAAATACAAATTCCACAAACTCTGATGATATAGAAAAGAGGTAATTAAGGAAGAGAAGGAAGGAGTAAAATGGCTTGTGTTCTTTACAGTAGCAGGTTCATCTTTCATAACTGAGGTCAAATCATAGTATTCTAATTTGATAAAGTAATTAATGTATCCAGATACTTTAAAGGATAATGATAAATACTTGGATAAATAAGAGAACTGAAATTTGAGTAATAGAAAGGTAGAAAAGAAAGATGGAGAAACTGAAAATATACTAATGTTCATTATCAGCAATGAATACTACCAGAAATAGCAGAGGATTGAGTGTGTTCTTTATAATTAATGAAAACTACTGAATTAAAAATGTAATCCTTTGAAAGTATGAGAAGAAATACACACAAAAAATAAAAAATATATTCAAGGCAGTAAAAACAGAAAGCATAGCTTATGATTTGACAAAAACCAAGTTCATATATGCTGGTCATTTCAATAAGTAAAATCAACTAAATTCACATATTAAAATATAAAAGCTTTTTGGGGGTGCCTGAGCTCAGTTGGCTAAGCGTCTATCTTCAGCTCGGGTCACGATTCCAGGACCCTGGGATTGTGTCCTGCATTGCCTTGGACTTCTTGCTCAGCAGGAAGCCTGCTTCTCCTTCTCTCTCTGTGGTTCCCCCTTGCTCGTGCTCTCTCTCTCTTGCTCTCTCTCAAATAAATAAATAAAATCTTTTAAAAAATGATAACTTTCCAATAAGACCATATGGGAAAATCCAATGTATATAAAGTGACTCAGAAACATTGATATGAAATGAAGGACTATGCAAGCACAAGCAGAAATAAGGAAGAGTTCATAGTTTTAAAATCAGGCATGTTGAATTTGGGGCAACAAACATTAAAATAGAGAAATCATAGGATGCTTTGTAGTGATAAAGGGTGAAATTCTTAAGAACGACCCAACAATTATGAAAATCTTTGTGCCCAAATCATGCAGCATTAATTTTCATAAAACAAAAAATAACAGGAAATAAAATGAGGAAGATAAAAATGTAAGAGTAGTACAGGTTTTAATTCATCTCTGTCAGACCGTTATAGATCCAAGTGGACAAAACAAAACAATAAAATCAAACACATAGAAGACCTTGGTATTATAATAAATGAAGTATATCTAATTGATAAATATTGAACCAGACATATTAGTGGCAGGAAAAGAACTGAACTTCAGGTTCACAGAGTCTCAGTTTGCTGCTTTGTTGCCTTTAAAACTGTGATCTCCCCTAAGACAGTAACATGCAAAAGAATGAAGTTGGACTCCTATCTCAGACCATATACAGATAGCTCAAAATGAAACAAAAACCTTAATATAAGGGCTAGAACTATAAAACTATTAAGAGAAAACCCAGGTACAAATCTTTATGACCTTGTATTTGGCAACAGTTTCTTAGAAGTAACACCAAACACACAAGTGACAAAAGGAAAAAGTTGGATTTCATAACAATGAGTATTTCATAAAAATTTAAAATTTTGTATCTCAAAGGACACTATCAGTAAAAAGAACAGACGGCCCACAGAGTGGGATAAATTACTTGCAAGCCATGTATCAGATAAATGATGAATATACAGAATATCTAAAGAAATTATACAACTCAACACAGAAAGAAAAAGATCTCAAAAAGTGGACTTGAGGCGTGTCTGGCTGGCTCAGCAGGTGGAGCATGTGAGTTCTGATCTCAGGGTCATGAGTTCAAGCCTCACATTGGGTGCAGAGCATACTTAAAAAAAAATAATTTTAAAAAATGGACTTGAATAGACCTTTCTCCAGAGAAGGTATACAATTAGCCAACAGGCCCAGGAAGAGATGGTCAACATCATTAATCTTAGGGAAATGCAAATCAAAATCACGAGATACCATGTCACACCAATGGGGATGGCTATAATAATAATAACAATAATAAAAAAAACACTAAGTGTTGCTGAGGATGTGGAGAAACTGGAATCCTCATTTATGGCTGTGAAAGCAGCTACGCTGCTTTAGAAGAGTCTGGCATTTCTTCAAATGGTTAACCATAAAGTTACCACTTGATCCAGCAACTCTATCCCTAGGTATATACCTCTGAGAAATTAAAACATATGCCCACACCAAAATATATACACTATTGTTCATAGAATAATTATTTATAATAACGAGAAATGGAATTAACTCAAATGTCCACCAACTGATTAGATAAGTAAAATGAGATATATCTGTATGAGGGAATAATATTCTCAATAAAAAGGAATGTAGTACCAATACATACAACATGGATGAACCTTGAAGATGTTAAATGAAAGAAGCCACTCCAAAAAGACCATGTATTATATGATTCCATTTATATTAAATGTCCAAAATAGGCAAATTCATAGATATAGAAAGTAAATTAGTGGTTGCTTTGTGCTGGGGGCATGGCAAGGATGGACGTGACTGCTAGAGGATATGGGGTTTCTTTTTGAATGGAAATGTTTTAAAATTGATTCTGTCAGTAGTTTCACAACCTTGTGAATATAATAGAAGCCATTATATTGTACAGTTTTAAAGGCTGAATTTTATAGCATGTAAATCATCTCTCTCTCCCTCCTCTCATATATATATGCATATATATGTATATATACTCATATATACACTCATATATACTCATATACGTCATATATATGTATATATATTCATAGTACACATACTCTGAATATATATATACTCATAGTTACATAGTTATACATATATACATATATATGTGTATATATATATATACACACACACACACACACACACACACACACACATACTTAGAGTTACGTAGTTACGCTCAGTTTAGTGTAGGATTCTACAGAGTGGCAGTCCATGCACATTGTCATAGATCTCCTTCCTCATCTTACTGGCATAGGTATTAGACTCAGGCTTGTAGCCCCTTCAGCACCTGCTGGGCCTTCAGCTTCAGCTTCTCTGACTTCTGAACCAGGTGTGTGTTCAGCTTCCTGGTGAAACACATTGGCTCCTCTTGCATTTTATCTGTGTCATCAAAGAGGTGGCAGGAGACTGGCGTGGCTTTGAGTTTATGCTTGCAGATTCTGGTTTCTCCTTTCTTCCCTCCATTTTACATGTGTCTTTCCTTCCTAACTCCCTGCCCTTCTGTCTGCAGGGCAAACACAAGACTCAGAAACTACAGATGTATAGATAGATTCCACATCACCAGTCCCCACATTAGCACACAACCAGTTAATTCCTATAATGAGTGCTTTATTCTGTATCACTTGTACAGGTTCTGATGCAGTTGCCATATAGGTCTGGTTCATAGCGTCAGTGTCACTGACATCGCTCTGGCTGAATGATATGATTGCGGGCTTCCTTTACCCACATTGCTAAACTAGGTGACGGTTGCCTCAGACAGCTTTTCTCTTAGGCTGGTACTCTCTCAAAGCAACAGATTATACCCTAGCTGTTCCGTTAAATCACATTTTGCCTCTCTCAATCTCCTCCACAAGAGAGCAATATGAAAGTACTTATTATTTTATTGATTTAGATGTGCATTGGCAGATCATTTTTTGTACTCCAACTATTCTCTGCTCTGTCTTTATAAGATCTCTCTATCTATGTATTTTTTCATTTGAAACGAGAATTTTTTATGTCAATTACTTTTCATTAAAAGACTTTGTCCTGAGCCAGAGTGGAGGTGGGGGAAATATTAGTGTCCGCATGTATAGATTTTCACACCAGTGAAAACCTGGCAATTTCTGCTAGTTTTGGACAGATTTATTTGGGCAGCCTGGCAGTGACTCTTAGAAATGATCAACATAAGCCTTCGATATAGCAGAAAGTAGGGATAACATTCTGGGGTTTAAGCTAATCTCTTGTGAGATATGGTTTCTCCTTTCATTTAAGAATTACTAGTTTGCTTGGCCTCCAAGACAATAGAAAATCATAGTTTAGAGGAAGAAATGATCAAAATAAAGCCAAAAGCACTCGGTTTCTCTGTATTGAAAAGTCCAGTCTTGCTATTATAATAAGAATGACCAATAAACCCTTGAGTTAATTGGCCCCATTTGTGAGCAAAATAAAACAGAATGGCAGTGTGGAGAATTTATCACTAATTGTTCCTATAACAAATTAAACTAGATATGCACATTATTTCAGTGAACAACTGCCTTAAGTGATTCTTCAGAGGAGCAGTTCATTATAAACAAAGAGATAAAATATGAAAGTAGCAGAAACTGATAATGATTTTGCAAAATAACAGCTCTTATCAGACTTTCAGAAGAAACCACTGCAGACAATGATAAATCATCACTTTTCAATAGCAGTTCCCTAGGCTTTCAGAAAAAATAGGATGGATACACCCAAGGTAAAATTAAGTTTGCATTGCCGTTAACTTTTAATTAATCAATTCTGCTACCTGCATCTGAAAACATAATAGCACTTTATGGACAAAACTTGTGTGTTACTTTTGTTGTGATGAGACCTATTATCACATCAGAGCAGCTCAGTGCCAAAAGGAGCTTTGTGACTTAACCAGAATTGAGGACAAAGGCATTTAAGTAAACACTGTGTTTCACTAGGGTTCTAATGAAGGAGTGCTCTCAGGCATTCGGATGATTTGGAAATGCATTGGCTCATCATCTCATATAGAAGCCTATAGTTCTTTTTTTTAAATTTCTTTTCAGCATAACAGAATTCATTGCCTATAGTTCTTTCTATTGAAATATATTTGACATATAACTGCCTAAATTCAAGGTGTATAACATGTTGAGTCGACACATTTATATATTGTAATATGACTGCCATTGGAGTGATAGTTAACACCTCTATCACATCACATAATTATCATTTCTTTTTGGTGATGGAAATAATTAAGATCTAGTCTATTAACAAGTCTGATGATTATAATACAATATTGTTGTCTATAGTCACTGTGCTTTTGTTAGATAGCTAGCATTTATTTGTCTACTAGTTGCATGTTTATATCTTTAAACAACATGTCTCCTATTTCCCTACCCTGAGTCCCATGTATAATTGATGTCATACAACACAATGCCCATCAATGGATAAATGGATAAAGGAAATGTGGCATATATGTACAATGGAATATTATTTATTTATCCATAAGGAAAAAGGAAACCTTCCATTTTTGATGATGTGGATGGACCTTGAGGACATCATGTTAAGTTTGAAAAGTCAGAGAAAGACAGATACTAGAAACCTATAGTTATAGATCTGGCAGGACATTGGAGGTCACAAAGTCCAGTGCCTAGAGTTTGTAGATTTGTTCCATTAATAAAGATAGAGGGCAAAAATTACTAACATAGTAAGGAGTTGTAGGCACTCATGAGGAGATAACCACAGGACCAAGTGAAGGTGACTGGAGGATAGTTTTGAGTCTCAGTACCTTCTGACCTTGCTGCTATGTACCAGGAAAAATATAGGGTTACCTTATGCATTTGGGGCTAAGCCATCAACATTATGATCACTCTACTTCCAATATACTCAAGATCTGTGGGAAAGGACTTTCAGAATGAAAAGGAGACTTTTCTGAGCAAAGTACATGTGGACTTTCTCACCAAATCTTTGCCTGTTCAGATCAGAAAACTGCACTTGAGATAAGACTTTTTCTGATTCTTCCTTCCTTCTTTTTTTTTTCATTTTTCTAATTTTAGTAAAATTGTTTTTTTTTAAAAATCCCACTTTGTCATACCTTTGTTAAAAAGAGCAAAAAAAAAAAAAAAAGACTATTTTTTTTTTTTAAAAAGCTGTTGTTGTTTATTCTTTGGCCTGAAAGAAAGTGGGTATAGCTTTCTCTTGACATGAGATATAATGAGACAGTAGGAAGAGAGAAATGCCAAGGCAGAAGGCACAAACTCAGGGTGAAAGAAGAGAGGCCAACCAGCCCAACCTCTCATGCGGACTTTGTGAAATTGCTTTAGGAGTACCTCTTGGCTCCAACTGTGAAGAGTTTATAAAAGGTGGCAGCGGGGGTGCCTGGGCAGTTCAATCAGTTGGGTTTCTGGCTCTTGATTTTGGCTCAGGTTCTGATTACAGGGTCATGGGATTGAACCCTGCATCAAGCTCTGTGCTCAGCAGTTCCCCCTCTGTTCCTCCCTCAGTTTTCTCTCTCTCTCTCTCTCTCAAATATATAAATCTTTTTTTTAAAAAGGTGGCAACAGTAGAGTAATGGTAAGAACACTAGGGATGAAATGGGCAAGTTTAAGTTAAAGCTCTGGTGCTGCCATCTGATTTTAGGTAAGCCCCTTGACCTATATACTACAGCTTCCCCTTTGGAAAAATGTAGGTAATATTGCCAAACCTGAAAAATTATTATGTATATTAAATAAGATAATGTATATTAAAATAGCTCACAGATAATAAGCATTCAATGGATGTTTATTATTGTCACTATTTGAGTGTGGGCTGCATAGAGTATTTCTTCTGAACACATTATATTAGTTTCTTGGGCAGGTTGTTCTTTTAAAAAAAAAAAGATTTATTTATTTCAGAAAGAGAGAGAGCACGCATGGGCTGTGGGGGGGGGTGCAATGGAGAGGGAGAGAGAATCCTCAAGCAGACTCCCTGCTGAACACAAAGCCTGACTTGGGGCTCAATTCCAGAACCCCAAGATCATGATCTGAGCAGAAATCTGATGCTTAACCAATTAAGCCACCCAGATGCCCTGGAGAGATTGCTCTTAACACAGAAATGTTTGGGGTTTTTGGAGTCTCATATATGTTTTTAAATATCAGTTTTGGACATTGGTCTTCCATCTGATTTTTGTCATAGTGGAGGCCATCTTCCATTAGCTTTCGTAACTCTGTGCTCATTATAATTTGTGGCTATTGTAGAAGTATTCACAATGTAACTGACATGCCTATTACCCACCAGAAATATAATCTGAACTACCCAGTTGAGCTGGAACTAAATCAACTTTTCTAAAAATGAATCATAATCCTTACTAATATACTTTGACTGCTGTTCATTATGCTTGTAATTGTGGCTGATACATTTATTGAAATATTTCCATCTAATTGGACACTCTCTGAACCAGTTAGCATATGATAAGATACTCCTTCCCTATCTACTCTAATACTGAGCAAGAGTGAGGAACTAAATGCCAAGAAAGTTCTAGGTTTAATTCTCATGGTCCTTTGTATAAACCACAAAAGAAATTCTCTCTAAAGAAGAAAGAGGATATTTTCTACACTTTTGTAAATTAATATTTTGTTTTTAATTTAGAGCCCCTTTAGGTTTACAGAAAAATTGAGCATAAAGTACTTCTCTCTCATTTTTCTATGTTGTGAAAACCTGATGTTGAACCATTTCAGGTGAGAAGTTTATTGTCTGCTCCTTTCACTCCTGAAGAATTCAATTTCAGTCCTTCTTCAAAATGAAATGGCATTCAGTAATCACATATTTCTTCCTATTATGGGCTCATCAGAAGTGTAACTTTCTACTACTGATAACCAGTTCCGAAGAAGAAAAAGAATGAAAAATAGTTTTTGCAGTTCTGAATAAGAAAACTATCTAAAGAAACAAGATGGGATCTGGAGGGAGACAAACCATAAGAGACTCTTAATCTCACAGAGCAAACTGAGAGTTGCGGGGTTGGGGGGGGGGGGGGGGGAGGGTAGAGTGAGGGTGGTGGGATTATGGACGTTGGGGAGGGTATGTGCTATGGTGAGTGCTGTGAAGTGTGTAAACCTAGCGATTCACAGACCTGTACTCCTGGGGCTAATAATACATTATATGTTAATAAAAAAATTAAAAATGTTTTTTAAAAAAGAAAACTATCCAAAAGAGGTTCTGTGAAATCTTCCTGTGCCAATAAAAATACCAACTTCAGTTTGAGGGACATAACTGACTCTGTGAGCTGAAAAAGTCACTTTACCTAAGTCCCACTTTCCTCTGCTACAAAATAAAGAAGTAAGACCAGGCTCTGTGGTTCTCAGCCTTTGCAGTGGCATCTTGTAGCCTTTTAAAATGTTCCTCAGTCTCGCTGTGGTTGGGCATCAAAAACAGTTTGTATAATATAGGATCGACTCTTCCTTAAAGGTTTGCCAGAATTTGACTGGGATGTGGGTTTGTGTGTGTCTGTGTGTTTGTGTGTTGGTGGAGTTTTCACAGGTAGATTTTAATCTACTGATTCAGTTTCTTTAGTGGTTTTAGATTTATTCAGGTTTTCAATGCATTGTGAAACACTTTTGAGAGGTCCTGTTTTTCTAAGAAATCATCTATTTCATGCATGTTTACATGCTTATTGGCATAAAGTTATTAATAGTATTCCCTTATGCTTTTTGAATCTTCTGCTCTATTTTCAGTAATGTTCATATTTTAACTCTTAATATTGTTTATTTGGCCCTTTTGTCTTTCTTTTTGAGCCATATTTCCAGAGTTTTATCTGGTATATTTCCTTTTTATTAAAAAAAAAAAAAACAACTTTTTGTTGTTCCTGTTTCTGTTTACTTTTTCCTTTATTTCTGTTTTTATATTTATTTTCTTCTTTCTTATTTTCTTTAGTTTTATTTTGCTATTTTTATAATTTCTTCTGTTGTAAATTTTGCTTACTAATTTGAAGTCCTTTCTCTTTTCTGATATATGCATATGAGTCTACGAATTTCCCTTTTACCGCTGCTTTGTCTATATCTCACAACTTTTGAAATGAATTGCTTTCATTGTCATTCAGTTTGTTGCATGAGTTTTTCGAAATGTAGTTTAATATTTCTAAATATATTTGGAGTTGGTTATCTTTTAATTATTTATTTCTGTTATTTCATCTCATATTAAACAAAACAAATACTGTCTGTTCTATTTGATATTGGTTGGCATTTACTAACATTTTCTTTCTGGCCTAAAACATGGTTAATATTTTTTCTTGACAGAATTCATTTATTTATTTATTTTATATAAGTTTCCATCTTTTATTGAGGTTTAATTGACAAACAAAATTATATATATTTAAGGTATGCAACTTGATATTTTGATATACATTGTGAAATCAACAACACAATGAAGCTAATTAACATGCCCATTTCCTCACATAGTTATCAGTTCCCCCTTTTTTTCTTTCTTTCTTGCTTTTTTCTTTTTTTAACATGAATGAACTTGGAGAACATTATGCTAAGTAAAATAATACAATGTGGTTGGAACTAGAGGGTATTATGCTGAGTGAAATAAGTCAATCAGAAAAAGACAATTATCCTATGATCTCACTGATAGGAGGAATTGGAGAAACAAGACTGAAGATCATAGGGGAAAGGGAGGGAAAAATGAAACAAGATGAAACCAGAGAGGGAGACAAACCATAAGAAACAATCTCAGGAAACAAGCTGAGGGTTGCTGGAGGGCCGGGGGTGGGAGGGATGGGGTGGCTGGGTGATGGACCTTGGGGAGGGTATGTGCTGTGGTGAGCACTGTGAATTGTGTAAGACTGAAGAATCACAGACTTGTACCCCTGAAACAAATAATACATTATATGTTAATAAAAATAAAATAAAATAAAATAATCCAATACTATATGATCTCACTTGTATATGGAATCTAAAAATAACAAAACTCATAAAAGCAGAGAGTAGTAGCGTGCTGGTTATGAGGAGCTGGTGTGGGATGGAGAATGGGGAAATGTTGCTCAAAGAGTACAAAGTTTCAGTGATAGAAGATGAAAAAGTTCTAGAGATTTAATGTACAGCAATGTGAATATAGTTAACAATGTTTTATTGAATACTTCAAATCTAAGAGGGTAGATATTGTGTTATTAACAATAAAACTGTTTTTTAAAAGATTTTATTTATTTATTTGACAGAGAGAGATCACAAGTAGGCAGAGAGGCAGGCAGAGAGAGAGGAGGAAGCAGGCTCCCTGCTGGGCAGAGAGCCTGATATGGGGCTCCATCGCACAACCCTGGGATCATGATCTGAGCTGAAGGCAGAGGCTTTAACCCACTGAGCCACCCAGGTGCCCCAATAAAACTATTTTTAAAATAAATATTCCATTTGTGCTCTGAAAAAAGTTTATTCTCTAATTGTGTGAGATTCTAAATATGTCCATTAGGTAAACTTTACTAATTTTGCTGTACAAAGTGTTATAACCTTCATACTTCTACTGCCTGCTTCATTAGTTTCTGAGAGATAAATATTAAAATGTCACTATGGTCATGGATTTGTGATTTTTCTCTTTGTAGTTCTGATATTTTTGGTGTAATGTGTTTTGATGCTATGCATTATATGATTGTAAATCCCCAATAATATATCTTTAAGCATTATGTTATCCCTAATAATGCTTCTTTCACCTTAAAATTGATTTCATCTGATACTAATACTTCCATGGCATGAGAATCCTGATGTATTTTCTTCTATTCCTTTATCTTTAGCTTATCTAGGTCTTTGCATTTTAGGCATATCTCCTATAAACATTATATGGCTAAATATTTCCACATGCCATATAAGAACCTTGATTTTAAGTAACAATTATCGGCATTTATGTTTATTGTAATAAAAGATATATTTGGACTTACTTCTATCATTTTTTTGCTTTTCTTCTTTTTTATACTCTTTCTTTGCTTTAGTTTACCTCTCTCTTCTCCTGCATTCTTTTTACAAATCCACTATTCTTTATTTACCTTTTCCCCTTCTACTAGTACAGTTGACCCTTGAACAACACAGGGTTGGAGGTGCTGATCCCCTGTGCATTCAAGAATCTGTGTAACTTTTCATTCCCCCAAAACTTAACTACTGATAGCCTGCTGTTGACTGAAAGCCTTACCAATAACACAATTGGTTAACACATACCTTGCGTGTTATATGTATTATATTTGTGTTCCTAAAATAAGGCAAGCTAGACAAAATGATATGTTATTAAGAAAAGCATAAAGTAGAGGAAATATATTTACAGAACTGTATTGTAAAGAAATCCATATATAAGTGAACCCGTGCAGTTCAAACTCTTGTTAAGGGACAATGTATGTAAAGAAAACTTATTTCTGTTATTTTAGTTGTTAACCTTAACATTTTATGGAAATGATTTAAACTAAGTTTTAGCATATCTCTGCCCTCCTTTTGGATAATTCAAAACCCTTAGAACATTCTTACAGAGATCATTTTCTTTAATTCTTAGATGGATGATATTTTAATTCCATTGGGCTTTATACCCTCTCTGAAATTAGCCATAATTATTATTATATATAGTCCATGCTTATATTACCCACTTATTTATCACTTTCTTTTTCACTATTGCTCCTTACATCTCACTCTTTCTGAGTTCAATTTCTATAAAATGAAGTAGTTCTATTAATAGTTATTTTAGCAAGTATCTATGACTTTATTTTTTTCTTTATTTCTTTGAAATAAAGATTATTTCTTTGAAAGTATGTTCATTTTTACATTACAGATTAGCTAGTTATAGAATGCTAGGCTGACAGTTACTTTCTTCCTTCTGTTACCTACAGAAATGATTTCATTCTCTTCTGGCTTCTGTTACTGAATGTGAGAAGTTTATGCCTATCTAATAATCTGCCATTACTTTGTAGATAATCCTCCTTCCTCTGATTGCTCTTAAAATGTTTCCCTGTTGCTGATCTATAGTCTCACGATGATATATCTACAAGTAGTCTCAGTTTTATTTGTCTTCTTGTGATTCATTATACTTCGAGAGTCTGAAGATTTATATTCATAAATGCTAGAAAAATATTTGAATATCACATCATCCCTGTTCTATTTCCTCTTTCCAGAACTTCTATGAGATATATATTGAAATGTCTTATTCTATCTTCCATGTCTCTTGATATCTCTTCCACATTTTCTATTTCTTTATCTCTCTGAAATGAACTCTAGATAATCTTTAAATGTCTGTATTCTAGTTCATGAGTTCTAAATGGATTATAGACAGTTATGCCCTATATATTGTGAGTTGAAGTTCAAAGACCATATTATTTATTTCTGGAAGTGCCTTTTAGTTATTTTCCAGATATCCACATTCCTTTTCTTTTTCATATCATCTTGTTATTTCTTATGGTTTTTATTCTAACCAGATCTTTAATTATGTTTTTTATAGTCTCTCAGATTATTTTAAAATCTATCAGTGGGATCAGTCAGTTAAGCATCTGCCTTTGGCTCAGGTCATGATCCCAGGGTCCTGGGATCAAGTCCCGCATCGGGCTCTCTGTTCAGCGGAGAGCCTCCTTCTCCCTCTGCCTGCTGTTCCTCCTGCTTGTGCTCTCGATCTGTATCTCTCTCTCCCTCTCTCTCTCTCTGAGAAATAGATAAATAAATAAATAAATAAATAAACTCTTTTAAAAATAGTAAGCCTCTATTTTGCTGTTTCTGCTGATTCTCACTCATGATGAATTATTTCCTCCTGCGTTCTTAAATTTTGGAGTGTAAGTTATTTTCTGTTGAGCTTTGTATGAAGAAATTGTGGGTCACCAGGCTAGAGGCATATCCCTTTAGGATGATTTTATGTTTGCTAATGTCCAGAGATAGTTGAGCTCACCCCCTATCTTATGCTAATTTCTTGGCTTGGAGTTTCTTGCATCACACAGGCAGAGTTTAGAGCTCTTAATTCAAGTCCACATGTGGTATAGATCTAGGGTTTTGAATTAGTAAGAGAGATATTTTGATAATTTTCTACCCAAGTATACAGAGACAAAAATTCTTCCTCATCATATCCCTATGCTGTTGGGAACCTTGATTTGTCTTTTTGTTTTTTCTCATAATCACTTAGCTGAAAACGCAGCTCTTCAATGGCCCTAGCTTTAAACCAGATTCTTACTTCAAATTATTTGTCCTGCTTGAGCTCAAGGCCTCATCTCCTGTCCTCAGGTGGATGTAAAAAGCCCCAGCCCTCAGATTATTGATACTCATAACCCCATATCATTTCTATCCTTATAACAGTTAAGATATTAATTCATGTACCTCATGCTCTTGTTTTCAGTATTCACTTCATTTCTGATGCCAGAAACTATGATCTCATGTATGTACATGAAAGAAGTTTTGTTATATCCAACTCAGCATTATTAGGTGCTCATTAAAGGAGTGTTTTTGACTTTGTCATTTTGCCACAATCAGGAAACTGTTTTGGGCTTCTGTCTTTTACAGTAGACTGAGAGCTTTTCCAGGTTACAACTAGAGTCAATACTTAGTGGAATGTGTGGCAGGGCATTCCAGGCAATGATAACAGAATATTCAAAAGCATAGAATTAAAAAGTCTATGCTGTTTTCCAGGAATAGTCCAGTGTAGTTTATCTTTTGGTTATGTGAGGCTAGGTAGAGGATGCTATGGGAGGTGCCAAAGCTGGTGGTCACTTCATTTCATGATGAAGAATTTGGATTTGTCCAATAGTAAAATTGAAGCCATTAAAGAGATTTAAACAGTGGATGTCGTAATCAGATTTATGTTACAGGTGGATCACTCCAATTTCTCAGGCTGGATTGAGTGTAAGAGACAGTAGATATGAGTAGACCACAGTTCAGTTTATTTTCAGTAGCACAGTTTGACCTTTAGATTTCTGGGAAGCAGAGAAGATACTTTATAGAAATGTATTTTGCACACATATACCACAACTTCCCCAAAACGTGAAGTAAAACTTGGCATGTTTACATACTCAATAAGTCATTAATTACTAATTGATTTGACAAAGCATTCTACTATTCCATAGCCTCACCCCAGCTATGATATGAAGCCCTTCTGAATCATATTAATCTTCCCAATGGCATGAGAAGAAACTAAAGTTTAAAATAAGTAAAGTTTAAAAACTAAAGTTTAAAATCCCTGAGAAAACACAAGTCAGAAAAGTGGCTGTATGCTTCTCTGTGGGCACAGTGCTCACTCTATTCTGGAGATGTTCAGACATTAGTTCCTCCTATCAGTGAGTTAGCAAGGGTGTGAGAGTTCATCCTCCTATCAAGTTACTCTAAGATGTAAAATAAAATCCCTCCTTATATAAAAACATATTGTCTTCTCTAAGTAACTCAGGATGAATGATATGCGAATATATCTAAATCTAAAGATATAGATCTATAAAAATAGATTTATATAGATTTAGATATATCTTCTGTAAGAGAGAAGCTGGTTGTCAAGATCGGTCTGTTTTCTGAATCTCCCATCTGTCCTCTAGTGAATACCTTTCAGCACATACTCAGGCTTACCTTTCTCAATCAATTCCCTAGGTTGTGTGATGGCACAGAGATCTCATGGTGTCTAGACCTGTTTTAGTCTCTTCAAACAGCTACTGAAGACAGGTAGAGTCCACACTAGTCAGCTCAGAAGGAAAAAAGATACATAAAAATATACCCAGGTGGGCACAACATGACATTTTCTTTCAAATATTCTCTACTTGTGGTCTGCCACACATTTCAAGAGTATTTTTCTGCCTTATTTGGATAAGGTTTTTCTGAGTAAATGAGCCATTTTGAAACACAATGAATAGGAAAAGAGATTGATAAAGTCTTGAGAATTAGTAAGCAAGCTACACTCCTAACATTATCCATATAATGTTTACTCAGCTATGAGTAGTGAGACATTTTTTAATTTTTAATTTTGCTGAGAAGATACCTTTTCTATTTCTCATTCTATTTATCTCATTTTAAGAGATAAAATTTTTAATTTTATCTGATTTTTAAGGTTCATGAGCAATTTCTTATTTTCTGATTTACAATGATGGCCTATTGCTTTCAGATATGAATACTGTGTCAGGAATAGGAAAGTTTCCTTGTGAATACTCCATCAACAGTGATGCACAGGTCTAGGAAGGAAGACTGTGGAGTCACACAGCAAGTTGTGATGGTCGGGAGCAACATCAGGCACCTGAGGATCAACTTTGTGTGGCAGTCTGTGTCTTCAGTCGGTGCAGTCATTGCCTACTGCTGGCACAGGGGTCTTGTTGGCCTCTGCTAAAGAAGTTATCTTTTGGAAGTGCCATCCACTGAGCCTATGCATGCCCCATCCTTTGTGTATTGCCCTCTTATCATTCACCATGCTCCAGAGACAGTATAACATAATGGCTTGGGGCAAGAGCTCTGGATCTCGGCAGTCAGGCTAGGTTCAAATCTTGGTACTTTATGACCTTCAGCAGTTTGCTTAATATCTGTGCCTTGCTCTTTTCCTTGTAAATCAGAGGGCAATAATACCTTTTAGAGTTATTTGCTAAGATTAGTCACTTAATACATAGTCAGTGCTTAGAAAAGTACACCAACACTAAAACACTGGTTATTATTGCCAGGCATGGGCCTAAGCACTGAGGATATGCCTATCAGGGGCCCTGTTCTCAAGAACCACAAAATCCACCTGGAGAAAAAGATACCTAAACTGGTATAACAAGAGTATGGCGAGTGCTTTGAGGTGGAAGTTCAGCGGGTTATAGAAACTCCTGTTAGGAGGACCTAACAAATTCTCAGGTGAGTCACTGACAGCTTAAGTGGCATCGAAGGGAAGATCTCTGCAGGCTTATTAGAGTTAAAAGACTGCATATGGGATTGTGTGCGCTCACTGGCTTGAGGGGGGAGTTCAGGCAGACAGAACCTCAAATATATCAAAATCTGAAGGAGATATTGAGATGGTACAGAGTAAGAAATGAGAAAGTTCGACTGGGGTAAGACATAAACTGTGAGCGAGTTTGGGTGGGGACATGGAGGGAGAAGGGCAAGAAATGAAAATGGTGGTGAAAACCAGATAATGCAAAGCTTTATAAACCTTGTAAGACATGCAAACTCTGATTAGCCATTAAGAGGATGGATTGTGCCCTGGGAGCAATGGGGAATCCCTGAAAGATTCTTTTTTTTTTTTTTTTAATCTATTTATTTATTTATTTATTTTCAGCGTGACAGTATTCATTGCTTTTGCACCACACCCAGTGCTCCATGCAATCCATGCTCTCTCTAATACTTACCACCTGTTTCCCCCAACCTCCCCCCACCACCACTTCAAACGCCTCAGATTGTTTTTCAGAGTCCATAGTCTCTCATGGTTCACCTCCCCTTCCAATTTCCCTCAACTCTCTTCTCCTCTCTAACACCCCTTGTCCTCCGTGCTATTTGTTATGCTCCACAAATAAGTGAAACCAAATGATATTTAACTCTCTCTGCTTGACTTATTTCACTCAGCCTGGGTGGCTCAGTGGGTTAAAGCTTCTGCCTTCAGCTCAGGTCGTGATCCCAGGGTCCTGCGATCAGCATTGGGCTCTCTGCTCAGCATGGAACCTGCTTCCTCCTCTCTCTCTGCCTGCCTCTCTACCTACGTGTGATCTCTGTCAAATAAATAAATAGATAATCTTAAAAAAAAATAAAAATAAAATCCCTGAAAGATTCTAAGCAAGGAAATTGTGTAGTTCTTTTTGAGTAATAGGAATACTGTTTTGGCTGAAGTGGCAGGACTCATTCATTTATTCAGTAATTTTTTAAATTTAAATTTTAGTGAATATACAGTGCAATATTGATTTCTGAAGTAGAATTCAGCGATTCATCACTTGCATACAACACCCAGTACTCACCGCAAGTGCCCTCTTTAATACTCAGTCACCCATCTGGCCTCTCTCCCACACACCTCCCTCCATCAACCTTCAGTTTGTTCTCTATTGTTAAGAGTCTCTTATGGTTTGCTTCCCTCTCTTTTTTTCCCTTCCCATATGTTCATGTTTTGTTTCTTAAATGCCACATATTAGTGAAGTCATATGATATTTGTCTTTTTCTGACTGAATTATTTCACTTAGCGTAATACACTCTGAACTCTGGCTCCATCTACTTTGTTGCAAATGGCAAGATTTCATTCTTTTGCTGGCTGAATAATATTCCATGTGTGTGTGTGTGTGTGTGTGTGTGTACCATGAGAAGTAAGACTGCTGGGGGGTGACTTGAAATTTTCAATGGGCCTCATTTGAGAAAGTGATATTTGAGCAAAGTCTTGATAGTGAAGAGGAAGTAAACCATGTGTCTATAGGGCAAGGGTCATTCTAGGCAGAGGAGATAGCCAATGAAAAGGGCTTGAGACAGAAGTGTGCCTTGCATAATAGTATGAAAGCTAAGGATATTAGAAAGCAGTCAGTAAACTAAGAGGGGTCAGAGGAGATGAGGGAGAAATACAATGATGTGATATGGGACCTTGGTAGGCCATTGGCTTTGATGATGTAAGGAACCCTGAAGGGTTTTGAATATAGGAGTGATTCAGTCTTACATTTCAACAGAAATGTTCTATTTGCTTAAGAATAAATGGTATGATGACATGTAGAGAAACCAGCTAGGATATTACTGCAGTAATTCAGGTAAGCAGTTAAGGAGGCTTTGAACTCAGTGGGACCAGTCTTAGGCCACCCTAAAATGTGTAATGCTCAGGGAAAGAGTTTAAATGAAAGCCCACATGGGTTAAATATGACATAGTCTGTCTTTTTATCTTACAAATATGCCTTCAAATATGAATTTTTTAATCATAAATATATGATTTGTAAGTAACCAAAAGCTTGAAAATGATTTTTTAACCATAAATATATGCTTTTTAAGTAACTAAAAGCTGGAAAATGTCAAGTATGACCAAATTTATATATTATTGTGTGTATCTGGGAGTTCTGTTGGTGGACTAACAGCGTATGTGTTACTAATAGCATAAAACATACATTTCATGGTTTATTATATATCTATTCTGTAAAATTTTTCTTGTCTTTATTTCAGCAAAATCATTATAATCAAGATTTATAATTATAATCAAGATTTTAAAATCATTATAATCAAGATTTTAACATAATATTTGTTCTGTTCATGACAATGGCAGATATCCCTCTTCAAGTCACTACATTATTAACATATTATTAATAACTTCAATTTGGGGAGACTTTATCTGTGAGGCAGTAGCAACTGCAATTGCAAATGTAATTGTTAAAGCAATACTTAGAGTCACAAATGAACCATAGATTTTACTTACCACATTCAAATACTATAATTGAGTGCATTTGGCAAATTTTCATTATGGCAGAAAATATTACAATATATTTAAATGTCATCATTTAATTCTCTAGGATATATACAAATTTCACAAACACTTAAGGCAATATATGGATATGTATAGTAATTTTAAAAATTGGTTTCATGCTTCCCACAAGTTAGTGGCAATTTAAAGAAATTTACTTTTTAAATTTAAGCAAATATGAATTGTGTAATATGAAAAAATATTCCTCAGATGCCATGTCCAATTGTGAATACTGAACTCATTTATAACTCCCTCTGGAACCATGAACTAGAACACAAAAGAAAGCAAAAAAATGGACACTTAGCACTGCTGGGAAACCATATTTTCTTACTCAAGAGTCTATTGCACTTATGCTATATGAAAGGGAGGATTTGCTGAGTTAATTTGTTCTTTTCATTATTTAGGAGCTTCTGCCTCTCAGATCCTCCCCACACTGTACTTCAATTTCGGCAGACACACAAACTGTGCTTCTTCAGAGCATTTATATGTAGTTACTTGTTTTTTCAAGAATACAGAACAAGTAACTAAGTGTTTCTCTGGTACCTGAATGATATTAATCAAGAAAACAGATATTTAGGGCTACAGATTATATTTTGCCAGGGCTGAGTGTTTGTTCTCACATAAAAATGTCCATGTGTTCCTTAATAAATTTCTTTTGTGTGATTGGGATAAGCAGGGCACTCTGAGGAAGTAAATCAAGAGAAAAGCCACCTCTTCTCTACGTCTGAAGGTGGCACTGGTGGGAAGGTTCAAAAGGAGGCAGATTCTAGATATATTTTATGGTATAGCCAAAGAATCTGCCATTAACTGGGATGGGCAGGACTGTGCTAGAGCAGGATTTAGTATGGGAAGAACAGGAGCTCTCATTTTGAATCCTAAATTTTCAATATCTAGTAGATATTTGTTAGACATCCAAGTGAAAATGTCAAGTGTATATGCAATGTCAGCTGTATATGCAAGTCTGGAGTTTAGGGGAGACCTCTGGGCTAGAGATACAGAGTTGGGAGTCATTAGCATATAGATGATAAAGGCATGAGGTTGAATGAAACCACCAAGAAAGGAAATGTATTTTAGAGAAGAAATATGAGTAAGGATCCCTTGGTCCTCCTACTTTAAAGGTTGGGAAGAAAAGGAGAAGACAACAAAGGAGACTCAGAAAGGAATGCCTGTGAGACAAAAAGAACAAAATGTATCATGGAAGCCAGATATTTCAGCCAGAAACTGTTTAAGGAGCCCTGTTCAAATGCTGCTGGTAGATGAGAAGTGAGACTTGACCATTGTCTTTAACAGCGTGGTCGTCATTGGTGACCATGAGAAAAGCAGTTTGGTATGAAGTGGTAATAGTGAAAGCCTGGTTTGAAGATGAGAGAATGGAAGGAAAGGAATTGGATACAGTAAGGACAGGAAACTCAAGGACTTTTGCTGCAAAGGATAAAGAGAGAATGTGGTGGTAGCTGGATAGCAAAGTGCGGCCGAGATTATTCTTTAAAGACACGAGGCATAACAACGTGTTTGTGTGCTAATGGAATGGCCTCGTACAGTGGAGACAAATGATCCTGTAGGAGAGATCGAGAACTGTTGGAGCAATTCAGTGTCTAGAGTAAGTGAGAGGAAAGGAGAGCTAAAGCATAGATCAGAAAGAATGGCTTGTGACAGAAACGTGCATAATTAATCAATGGTGGCAGGTGGGAAGGTTAAGTATATGAGGACAGCTTTTGGTAGGTGAATGCCATCAGATGATGGGACAAGTATGTGGAAATTTGCTTCTGATCTCTGCAGATTCCTCAGTGATAGGGTAAGCAAGTTCATCAGCTGATAATAAAGGTGTGGTAGGCAGTTGTAGGGGTTTACAGAGAGGACATAGTAAAAGCATGACTGTTGGAGAGTGAGGGAGTGCATGGATTACATTAAATATCCACATGTACTTACTGGGAATGAATTTCAAGTCATTCCAGTAAGCATGGCTGTGTGATTTTATCCATCCACTTTCATTTGCATAGCTACTGGTGCACAAGAGGAGGAGAGTTGGTTTTAACCAGGTCATTATTCTTCTAAGAGAGTACAACCAAGCAAGAGAAGCAAGGGAGTTGAGTGTCACTGCAAAGGAAGGGTTTTAATGTTGGACTCTGGATTTTAATCTGGCCAAGGAGATGAGAGAAAACATGAGGATTGAAGGACAGTAGCAGTGCTGGAAGAACCACTTATGTCAACATGAGTTGAAGAATCATTTGTCTTGATGAAAGAGAAGGAATCAGATGGGAGGTAGTGGACAGAGAGTGTTGATTAAAATGGAGATTATGGAAGAGCTGACCATTAGTTATTATAAAATCAAAGTTATGACCATGGGAACAAGTATCCGAGATTAAAAACAAAATCATTAGAGGAGAAAGCTTCAAGGAATTGAAACATTGGAATGTTGAAGTTAAGTATCACTTATAGCTATTATGAAATTGTTAAGAATTAAGACATGTATCATTTTAGAGAAAATGTCAATGAGCCAGGAAATAACATCTTTGGGAAATGATTGGGGAATGGCCCAAGAGCCAGTAGAAATCACAACAATGGGGAGCGCTTTTGTGGCTCAGGTGAGCGTCAAACTCTTGATTTCTGCTCAGGTCATGATCTGAGGGTCCTGAGATCAAGCCCTGTGTGGGGCTATCTACTCAGAAGGGAGTTTGCCTGAGATTCTCTCTCTTTCCCTGTCCCTCTGCCTCTCCCCCTATTCACATGCTCTCTCTCTCTCTCTCTCTCTCTCTCAAATAAGTAAATAAAATCTTTAAAAAATGTCACAACAGTGGGGCAGAGTGAGTAATTTAGCCTGGTGACAGGAGAATCAAAACTGTTAGTGTTGGGGCACCTTAATGACTGGGTGGCTCAGTTGTTAAGCATCTACCTTTGGCTCAGGTCATGATCCCAGGGTCCTCGGATAGAGCCCCACATTGGGCTCCCTGCTCAGCAGGAAGCCTGCTTCTCCCTCTCCCACTCCCCCTGCTTGTGTTCCATCTCTCGCTGTGACTCTCTTTCTCTCTCTCTCTCCACTCAAATAAATAAAATCTTCTTCAAAAAAAAAACAAAAAAACAAAAAAAACAAAAACCTGTTAGTGTTTAGGGAGGAGTAAGGGAGAATGTTCTGGATATAGTAATGAGGATTCGAAGTAGACCTCTCTCTGACCTCCAGATACAGTGTAAAAGGAGACAGTGGGAGAAAAATGAAGCACAGTGTAAGAAGACAGAAGAAGCAGCAATGTGCTTAAGGAAGATAGAGGTTTTAGTTAGAGAAAGGGGGAAAGGGAAATTTCCAAAAGAAGACTAACGCTATGGTGGGTTTTGCTGATGGTGGAGTGGGGAGTTTCAGAGGACACAGAAGAAGGTGTTCCAGAATCGGGGAAAGGTTGGGGAAATGGACAGGATGGAGGTGATGGTGTGGAATTATATGGAATTCAGACTGTGGGAGATGAACCCTGGGAATATAGGGCTTCTTGTGTGTGACTGGCATATCAGGAATAAAGTGAGCTAGTTCGTGTGGTCTCAGGACAGGCGGTGGTGGTGAAGCTATGAGTGTTGGAGGGTGTGGAATGATGAGTGGTGGAGAGTGAGAAGATGGATTACTGTAAATGCCTGGGACTAACTTTACCCAGGAAATGCAAGAGTATGAATTGGATTAGTATGGTTTGATTTAGCCTACTATCTGTGTATGTGCAATATACATATATATATACTTTTAAGATTTTCAAGAAGTTCTGCTGTAAAACAGATACCAATTCTTCCTGCCATTGGTTTAGTGACTATCTTTGATTTGTATGTGTGTGTTTCTGTGTGTATGTACGACCATCTGATGCCATTAAACCAATCGTTTTTATTAATGCTAATTAATTAATGAATTAATTACTGGTATATTTACAGAGCAACTTCCTTGGACCAGAGTGCCAGCCACAGGGACTGAGAGTGGAATATTGCCCCTTTATAGCTCACAGAACATCCCAAGTAGAATGAGTAGAATAATGATTATAGCTATATATAATTAATATTCCTAAATGTGGTATAAAAATAGGCTAATGTATTGTCCATCAGACAAATGATTGCTTTTTTTTAAAAGATTTTATTTATTTATTTGACAGACAGAGATCACAAGTAGGTAGAGAGGCAGGCGGCGGCGGGGGGGAGGCTGGAAGCAGACTCCCCGCTTAGCAGAGAGCCCAATGCGGGGCTTGATCCCAGGACCCTGGGATCCTGCTCTGAGCAGAAGACAGAGGCTTTTACCCATTGAGCCACCCAGGCGCCCCAGATGATTGCTTTTTAAAATTTTCTTTCGATGACTTCATTTATTTTAATTTGTTGATCCATAAAGATAAAAATTACATCTAAATACCAGCTGTCACAAGGCTCTTTTCAGCTTACTGTCCCAAGGAATCTTGGACTTGAGTGGCAGGGTTTCAATATTGTTCCTGCTTCATATCAGCAGAGTGCTTGATGGGGAAAAGACTGGAATGGGAACAAGGAAACCTGGCCTAGCTTTGTGGCCATATATTAGATCTCAGTTTTCTCCCATATGAAATGAGTGCATTGCCACTAAGGTATAAGAGTGGGCTTAGACATTAATTCACAAGGCATTTACTGAGTACTTATTATGTATAAGGATTTCTAGTAGAAAGTAGGATCAAGAAAGGTAATTTTCAGCTCATACTCCTGCCTAATTATTTCACACATGCAAAGTGTGCTTTTCATAAGGAAATAGAATTTCCTCATGAAAAATGTTAGAATAAGAAAAAAAAACCACCCCCCCCTTTGTTTTGGCAAGCAGGGCAAGAGAACTCATTCTTGCTGATTACCATTTAAAACCCCAACAAAAGCATTACTGAAGGACTAGGTATTAGTTTCCAGTTAGCTGATAATTAAGGTGCTAACTGAAAATTAGGGGATTGGTTGATAATGGGTCAATTTTTTAATACTCTGAGCACAATTACATTGCTGAAGGGTGGAAAGTGAACAGAAAGATATCCTGCTTTCTTGCATTTCCTGTTCCAGCATTTCATCGCTTAGCACTGGAGAAAGTATTACTTTCCAGGGTTGAGGGGTAGTATCCAACTAGACACTGGCCCTTTTTCTGTTGGTTTCATGCTTCAGGTGCCCTGTTGTCTTCCCCTTAAAGGGAATTGAAAAGAGAGAAAAAAAATAACATAAAATGAAAGAAAAGATGCTAAACTGTCCTACAAGAAACATAACTTTACAGAAAACAAAAACAGCAACAGCAAAATCACCCCGACAATTTGTATGTCTTCATAGCTTTAATTCAGATACATAAAACATCACATCACCTAACACCACCGTTGCTCAGGCTATTTAATCAAGAGGGTGACAGGGACTCCTGTGAAAATGCCATTGCAGGGCAGGAAGGTATTCTTGAAACCAGCTGAACAGCAAAACTGCTTTTATGCTGCTTTATCTTACAGTAAAGCCAACAGTTTTATGGTGCTTATGCCATCACTGACACAATGTAATTTTTGAAGGTGGAGGAGGACCTGTAAGAGAAAGGAGCAGTGATTATCTTTGAACATTGATTGGAAAGAGCTGCTGTTTCAGAGCTCAAATCATGCTCATCTGAGAAAAGCCATAGTCTCTAGGTAGAGGGCCAACTAATACCCCAGAGGGAAAGGAATTTTTATGTGCACTGAGGCTCAAAGACCAATCTTTACATTCAATATTTGTTTACTTCTAAAGGTTCAGCCCTTTAGGGACAGGATTTTTGGAGCTTTTAGTCTTACCCAGTCTTCTGGGTGGAAAAGAAGGCCATCATTCACAGTGGTTTTGTCAGCTTTGGCCAGTTTGCCTCCTAGAGTCAGCAAGTATAGGTTGGTGGGGAGGTGGGATCTGAACTGGAAGTATACTTCTGAGAAAACTTCTAAATTCTTCAGGAAGAAGACAGTGTCAATATTAACAACATACTAGGTAAGGCAGCCTCCAGGACTGACAAGAATGTTTATTCATGGATTTATCCATATATTCAACAAATAGTACAAAGTACCTATTTTTGACAGGCTCTACTCAATCAATACAAAAGATAAGTAGGTGAATATTAAACCATCTCTACCATGTAGGGGCTGTCTAGTGTGGAAGATTAGTAGGTAGATAATTGCAGTATAGTTCAAACAGGGTTTTGATAGGGTAATTGCAGCTTGCTATGGAAATACATTGAAGAGTTGACTAACAAAGTCTTAGCTGCTATGTGATGGCATATAGGGAAGGTTTTGCAATATTTAAGCCCTTTTATTTTACTTAAGTGACTCCTTCTTGTCTTTGTATTGGAAGAAATCAATATTTAACTAATCCATTTAGTAAGTATTTATTAGCATTCACTATGTTTTAGGTACCATTCTGGATGTTGAAATAATGAATAAGGAAGAAAAAAATTCATACAGTTGAACAGAGTCAGGCAATAAACAATATAAATAAGTAAAATAAATAGTGTGTTAGAAAGTTCAGAGTGTTATAAAGTGCAACAAGGAAGGGAAATAAGGAATGTCAGATGGCCAGAGTGTCAGATGAGGGGAAGGTTGCATAATTACATGGTTTTACTCTGAGTGAGATATGAATGAAAAATTATGTTCCAGCAGAGTGACAAGATCTGATTTCTGCTTCAGCCAGATGACTCTGGTTGATGTATCAAGAACAGACTTAAGGGGCCAAGTTGGAAAAAAAGGAAGCTATTAGAATAATCAAGACAAGAGAAGATGATGGCCTTGATCAGGTTTATAGCAACAGGAATTGTGAGAAATGGATAGATTCTGTATATATCTTGAAGATATTACCTAGGAGCATTTGTAAAGGGTGGAGGGTTTGGGATGTGAAAAGTAAAAAAAAAATCAAAGATGGCTCTAAGAATTTTGGACTGAACAACTAGAAGGATGGAATCACCATTAACTAAAATGGAAAAGAATGAGGAAACAGAAGGTTTATGAGGGGAAGATTAGGGGAGGTCAGGAGTTCAGTTGTGGACTTAAAAAAGGTTGAGATGCTTATTAATCAAGTAGAGATATTGATTAGGCAATTGGATGGATGAGTCTGGAGCTGAGAGGAGAGCTTAGAGGAGAGAAATAAATTTGGAAATCATCAACTTATAGATTGTGTAAAGGCCTGAGGCTGCACGAGATCACCTAGCTGAAGTGAGTGTAGACAGAGAAAAGGTTCAAAGATTGAATGAACCCTATGGCACTGCAACATGAAGAGTTTGGGGAGATGAGGATGAACTAACAAGGAACACTGAGAAGTACTAGCCAGGGGGTCAGTAGGAAAATTAAAAGTGTGATGTCAGCAACTAAACAAATGTAGTGTTTCAAGAAAGAATCATCAACTATTTCAAATACTGCTGAAGATTAAGTAAGTTGAGGAAGGTGGATTGAACCCTGGATTCATCAATGCAGGGATGTTCCCTGGCCTCCACAAAAGTAATTGTGATAGAACGGTAGGGTCAAAAGCCTGATCAAAGTGTGTTCAAGAAAGAATGGAAAGTAAAGAATTGGAGACCTTACATAGACAACTCTTGGAAACCACTTCTAGCATCCTCTGTTTGATAGGTAAAAGCATCCCCAAGTAACCCTCTATTCTTTTCCTGTATTTTTAAGGACATGGAGTCTGAACTGGGAACTTTCTTTTGTAGGAGATAGGGAATCAAGGAGAAACAATCTGGGGTGGAATTCAGCAGGAGGTTCTCAAATTCAAAGAAGGCAATCATGTTATTGGAATCTTTCAGTTTGCAAGGAACAGAAATGTGTTCTGGTTGACTGAGTTCAAAAATACTAATTGGAAAAATACACAGAGACAGGAGTTTCAATAGCAGCCCTTGGAGAGCTGGAATATTACTCAAGATACAACAAGCAAGGACCCAGTCTTATTCCTATCCTCTTACCAACAGATGGTTATTGCTCCCTATTTTAACAACTCTACCATATTCTTGACTTAGATTTTTTCCACTTTCTCTGCTTCCATCTTCTCTGCTTAGGCTACTACTCCTGGGCATTTCTCTTATCTCATGGCTTCTGAATAATTGTGAACTCTATTGCCTCATTCTTTCAATTCCTGTTTTGTCTCATCCAGTTTCTGCCCAATGACCAGCCACTGACTTTCCCCCCAATTACAGTTCCCCAGTAGAGGGGCACTTGGTGGTTGACTTGATTGAGTTTCCAGCTCTTGGTTTCTGCTCAGGTCACGATCTCATGGGTTGTGAGATCAAGCAGAGTCTGCTTGAGATTCTCTCTGTCTGTCCCTGCCCACACCCTTTCTAAGAGAAAGTAACCTAAGAGAGTAACCATTCTAATGGACAAAGTTCTTATTTTTTCCCCCAGAGTTCTTGTTCTGTATATGACTGGTCCTGATCTCTGGTTGGTTGTGGTCAGAGTGTTGGACTCATGTCGTTCCTGTTCATTAAGAAAGAATCATGGGAGTTGTGTCATAGTCATTGGTAGGCATTTAGAGCTTCACAAACTTCTCTTGAATACAGTTGGCTGAAGGCAAAATAAGTTGGAAAAAGTTATAAATACATGGAAAATATGCTCTAAATGACTTTGAATTCAATTGGGTAGCACTTTTTTGAAATAAAAAAAACTATTATACGTAATTGAAGTATCTATATAAACAAGCATGAATGCAGAGGTGGATTGAATTCCTATATAGAAATACTTTATATTATAAAGATAATTCCTTCCAATTAAGCCATCAATTCAATTCAATTCAATTCAATTCAACTGCAACCAAAACCCAGTGAAAATTTCTTTTGAAACTTGATAAGCTGATTCTAAAATTCTTATGGAAGAGAAAATATATTGTGGGAATCTTGCCCTATAAATATAAAAATCTACTATAAGGCTACAACAATAAAAAGAACATGATCCTGGCACTAAATAGAATAGACAAATAGATCAATTAAACAGAGGGAGATTCCAGAAACAAAAAAACAATGTATGCATTGTAAATCAATATGTGATAAAGGTTTCATTTTCTGTCATCATTAAGTATATAATGATGACACAACAAGCTGGGGGAAAAGGAATGAAACAAAGTTAAACTGTACTTCATGCCATACATCAACAAAAATCCACATAAATTAAAAATATAAACATAAAAATTGAAACTGAAAAATAGAAGAAAACAAAGGAAGCTATTTGTATAATTTTGGAGTAGAGAAGGCCTTCCTTCCTAAACATTAAATCAAACATATGTATTGATACATAAAGGAAAAGTTCTTATATTTGACAACATAAAAATTAAAACTTGGGCAAAAAGTACCATAATAAAGTAACAACAACAGCAAAAAATACAGATGGGAGAAAATATTTGCTGTATATATGAAAACCCAAAGGTTAAAAAACAATATACAATGATACATTAGGAACCCGACAGAAAAATGAGCAGATATTATGTCCCATCCCTTCTCTTTTTGAAGTTCAGAAAAGGGTATGGTGTCCATAAATAGAAGCTCTGTATACAGGTACATGTTCTTCTATTGACTACGGCAAGCAAATCACATAACTTAATCTGAGGTACCAATCATACCTAATTCATGGGGAAGGGGGTACTTAATTTAAAGACGCAAATCACCAATGATGCCATTTCAATTATCAATGCAAGGCTAGTTGTTACCATGGGACTATACCATGACCTTCAAATGACATCTATTCACTCTGTGCATACAGAGTATAAAGATCTCAGGAAAGATTTTAACTTCTCTTCTTAGCTGCCTTAGACCCTTCAAAATAGTGAGTAATTTCTGTGGGTAATTGTATTACCCAAATCCTTACCTTCCAGCACTTAAAGCCTCTATCAATTCACCCTGGATGCCTTGCTTACAAATGTTCCTAAGTTGTAGAGTACAGCTCCCAATTGGATCATAAATTTTTTAAGGGCAAGTACCACATCCTTGGCTTCTTTTGTATTTCCTCCTAGTATTTAGTGGTATTTACTAGAGTTCTCTTTACACACACAATGAATGGTTTTTGACTACATATATCCACATCTAATTCCAGACACAACTACAAAAGGAACTTTTGATTGTAATGGAGAGTGAAGTTAACAAATAAATTCCTTGTAAGAAATGAGTTTCCCTCTAATTTAAGGCTATAAGTGCATAATCCAAGGAGACTTTAGCTTAATTGATTTTTCATTATAACCATTAAACCTGTATTTTTCTGGATGGATTATTTTTATTACTAATTCTTACTCTGCAGAAAACTAAAGTGTAAGTTACCCTTTGACATGTATGACAACAAAAGTAAAATATTAGCCCCCATATGTCTTAACTGTTATGGGCTTGATTGTTCTTTTCCAGCTGCGCAGTAAGGATATTAGGGATGACATCACTGTGTATATACAGTATATTTCAAATCCCCATTTAGAATGCAGTGACAGTCCTAGTGCCATAAAAGCATTATACTACTAAATAATTAACTAAGAAATTATGAAAAACATAATGGAGAATAAAAGACAACTGCAAAAGCATCTATCACAACAAAATATTGTCTTTTATAGTTTATTCTGTTTATTTTTCTGTGACTGAAGAACGAAATATCAATTATGGGCAGATGGCCATTAGCATAATCCATAATGCCAGAAGACAAAACAATACTTTGTATCTATCACCTTTGATTAGTAGCATAATGTTTTATTAGACTCTGTATAAATAACACTGACTAACAAAATATGGGCCTTGACAAAGCAACAGTTTGTTTTCAGTGGTAGCATCTTTGTTAGAAAATACAAGTAAGGAAGAAAATACCATCTAAAACCTCAACCATGGTTCAAAATGTAGGGTGTTCCTGAATTGCTCGAACCAAGAACATACGCTCAGAATATAGCAGTCCACCTAAAAAATTAACACTTTTATAAAAATCTTTTTTAACAGGATGAAAAAAATTGGGGCTTTCTAACATAAACCAAATGGCTTAAGGAATATATCCATGTTCTAAGGGTTTGAAGGAAAGTTTATGCTTTCAAACATGGCAGGTTTGGAATTCTTGTCTTAGATTTTACCTAATATGCCTTAGACAGCTTCTACTCTATGTGGTTTCCTTAAGCTCCATTGCCCTCCACTCTATTCACACCAGGAGGGAAAGAAACCAAAGGCCACAGACAACAAAGCCTTCAGAGCCTCCATCCTTAAAATTTAAGATGCTACTGTGGCTTACATTGGCTGACTCACAGCTAATAGCAAATTCAGGTGAACATCTTTTCTAAATAAAATTTCAGTAGGAAGAATGGGCAAAGGCTATAAAACATGAGAGTGCAAGTTCTTTAATTCTACTTGTGTACAGAAGTTACAACCATTTTATGACCTTTATGAAACACAGGAAAGCAACAGCAAACCTGCAAAGAGACCAGTATTAACTAGAATTGTGTCAGCTAAGGGCATGATTGCTGGTAGAGAAAGCAGAAGAAGATCTCTGGGGAGAAGGGACTGCTTAAGTAATGGAAGAGGGTCTTTGAGGCAGCGCTCAGCAGAAATTCTTTCTTTCCTCTACCTAGGTCCAACAAGGTAGCCATTTTGCAAATACATTTTTTAGCAAATTCATTTTGCAGATGGCATTGGCAGAGCCAGTTTGCACTAAAGGAGAGTTGCAGTGCCAGCATTCCATAAATCTTTGAAGACAGCAACTAGAGTCATAGAAATATAAAGACAGGATGTTGAGCAACTGCCATTATATTAAAAACTCTCTGAAGTTAATATTTTGGAACTTAATGTCTAGACCTTGCAGACCAAGTAAGGAGCCCCTTCTCATTATCTGATAATACTTCTCCTAAAAATCTCTATCTTGGTCTTAATAACCTTTATGGATTTATTCTGATCATGAGAACTATATGTGCTCAAGATGGAAATTGTAAAACACCTAAATATTTTTTTATTTTGTTTTAAAAATATTTTTTAAAAGGGAAAATTCTATCTTCCCATGATAATACAGTTTCTATGTTGACATATATTTGCCCAAGATTCTTTTTTTATTTTATATTATATGTGAGTATGTGTGTATGTTTTAAAACTAGATCATATTCCAGAAATAATTTGCATCTTTTTAAAATGAGTGCATGAGGTGCATCTCCCTTATCATTAAGTATTTAGATTTTCCCCCACATAGTATTCAGTATAACTATTGAGCATTAGTATAAAAAATATTTTCCTCTATCTGTAATTATTATTTGGAGTATTAGTTAATGCAATAAGACAACAAACTTAAGTATGTAGTATACATTTTAGAACATGAGACAAAATCAATATTATTTGCAAATATTATGATTGTGTACCTAGAAAACTCAAAATCACTAAGTAAATCAACAATCAGGATAAGAAAATTTAGGAAGTTGGCTAGAAGTAAGGTGAACCTTGTTTTATACTGACAATATACAATTAGAAATTGAAATGGAAAAAATAAGAAATTCTATTCACAATTGCCTTAAAATCTATGAAATACCAAGGATGAAATGTTATAATGAAAAATTATAAGAACATATTGAAACCATATAAAAGTACATAATAAATAGACACCCCATGATCCTTAGAAAGGAAGAGAAAGCCTTAAAGGTGTATAATATATTCCTAAATCTAAATTAAGTTTCTGTTTCAAAATGCCATTGAGCATGTTAAATATGAGATAAAATGTAAGCCATGTGGCTTACATGAAAATAATTTTGGAGGCTCTGGAGATCACCTCCAGGAATAAGGCAAGTGTCCTTCAGAGCAATTGACACTGAAGCACAAGATATCCATGTGACCACTCACCAATAATGACATGTAGGAGGCTACAGAGACAGACAATTTATGAGCACCAAATCAGAGAATCAGATGTTATGAATTAGAGATTTTGATTTGCAGTCAAAATGACTTCTCCATCTGAATAGCGGTCTTTAAGGTTAGAGAGGTAAGATTTATTTGTCTAGTAATTGTTGATAATAAGAAGGCTGGGCAATGGAGTTAGTGTATTAATTTATTTTCAATCAAAATCCAAGTAGATTTTTTTTTGCAATTATAAAGAATAAATTTAGAATTCTTAGCAGAAATCCAAAATGTGCCGAGATTTTTTAAGAAGAAACTGTGGAAGGATTAGACCTATCAGATAACAAAGTATATCATAAAGCTGCTATGATCAGAGGACTATGTTATTGATAAAAGAATATACAAATGGATGAGTAGAACAAAAAGAGTCAAGGAGGGGTACCTGGATGGCTCAGTCATTAAGTGTCTGCCTTTGGCTTAGGTGATGATCCCAGGGTTTTGGAATCAAGCCCCACGTCATCAGGCTTCCTGCTCAATGGGGAGCCTGCTTCTCCCTCTCCCTCTCCCCTTGCTTGTGTTCCCTCTCTGGCTCTCTCTTTCTCTGTCAAATAAATAAAATGTTTTTAAAAAAAAAACAGAGTCAAAGAACAGATCCAAACATATACAGGGATGAAATATATTTATATGGGAGTAATCAGAGGTATGAGGGAATGAAGGATTATTTGATTAATCTAATTGGGCCCATTGGAATATGTTTGGAAGAAAATAAATTGATATTTTCTGTTTTTAATTTAAATTCATATACATGTATCTTGGTATGATTAAAATTGAAATGGGAAAAAAATTCCATGTTGTAAGAAGTTAATAATTTGTAAATTCACATCAGAAGGATTTCCTAGCAAGATAAAAAAACAATCCTGAAGGAACAAAAACTTGATCACTTTAATCATATAAATATTAAAATTTCTAGTATATCAAAAGATTCAATAAATAAATTCAAACAACAAAAATGAAAATGAGGGGTGCCTGGGTGGCTCAGTGTGTTGGGGCCTCTGCCTTCAGTTCAGGTCACGATCCCAGGGTCCTGGGATCGAGGCCCACATTGGGCTCTCTGCTCCACAGAGAGCCTGCTTCCTCCTCTCTCTCTGCCTGCCTCTCTGCCTACTTGCAATCTCTGTCTGTCAAGTAAATAAATAAAATCTTTAAAATAAATGAAACATTTAAAAATATAATAGATATATAATATATAGTTATATTATTCATATCTCTAATGCACAAAAATTTAGCAAATAAATAATTAATAATCTTTTATACAAGATACAGTTAATACAGTATAAAATGGACAGAGTGTGAATACATATTTACAGAATTAAGAAATAATTAGTAAACATGAAAATATGCACAACCTCAGTTTTCAAGGAAGTAAAAATTGAGATATCAAAAGCATATGATTTTTTTGAAAATTAGAAAAATAAGGTTTTATGATACCTACTGCTAGTGCAGGTACAGGAAAAGGGCAATATCTCACAGATACTGGCAGGAGTATAAGTTCGGTCTAGCATTTTGGAAAGCAATTTGACAGTACCTATGAACATTTTAATAGTGCATACCTTTTGATCTAGCCACTTCAGTTGTAGGAATCTACCTCAGTGGTATAAATGGTTATGTATGTACATGAGTGCTCATTATAACACCCCTGAGATTCCTAGACATTGCAGAGGCTCTTACTTGTCCATAATCACTGGAAATAATTTGTCTTTCTGATCCAAGATAATTGACCTTTGAAGTTTTACCCCAAAAGCAGGCATCCAAATAATGCTATCAGGCTGGCACAACCCACCCTTAACTGACTAAGGCAGTCAATTCTTTTGTGAAATGTATTAAAGCACATTGAACTTCATAGAAATACTTTCTTAAAATCCCAGCAGTAGACATAGGCATTAGGGGTAGACAAAAAAATTGTTCAGTCTGTACCATCGTTAGATCTTTTATCCAGCTTCATCCCTTTAATTCTCTCCCTGTGTATAAATCTTTAGATGTGGAGTCAAAATTTATGATACCACGTGATAGAGTGTGATTCCAGTCTTTCACCAATTTTATTACTTCCCAGTTGACAAAGATATAAGATGAACTCAACAGTTAAAGGAGTTTGGTCTAGTAATGCATTTAGTAAGTTAGTTTGGGTAGCTATATTGTAGTATCACCAGCACAAATTAGACCCTCAATAAATTTTGATTGAAAGAATGAACAAATAACTTTCAGTGAGGGGAAAAAAATGTGAAACATGGGAGGGGAAAGATAGAAACCATTTACCTAGGTATCTGTGGTATCTTAACTTATGTTTTTCTCCAAATATTTGTGATGCAAACCTTGTATCAGGTACCATTCATTTATTAGATGAGTATTTCTTGAACACTTACTATAAGCCAGGCACTGTTCCAGAAACTGAGGATATAATGATGAATAGTATAGATGATGCTTTCACCGTATGAGAAATCCTAGCCTTATACATATATTACCCACATAAAGGTTTTTCCAGCATGTTTCAGAACACACACACACACACACACACACACACACACCTACCAATAGGAATATCCTTGAAACTGCAAATTGTTCTAGATTTCATTCACTCAACCAAAACATATCTACTGAGTATCTGCTAGTATGAGTCAGGCACTGTTCTTGGCATTGGGGAAACATTGGTAAATGAAAAAGACAAAGCCTTCATCCTCAAGGGGATTGTGTTTTGAAAAAACAAACAAGATAATCTCAGATAAATGACACAAATAAAGAGGGCTATATGGTAAAAGCAATTAAGGAGAAGAGCTAAAAGCTAGTGTGATCTGTGAGGTGACTTCTGAGCTGAGACCTGAATGACCAGAAGGAGCCAACCATGGGAAAATATAGAGGAAGAGCTAGAGCTACATCGTTCTAGATGAAGGGAAGAGCTTCTGCCAGAATGAATGAACCTGAGGTGTTCTAGAAGCAGAGAGGCACAAAATGATCAATGGAGAGAATGGTAAAAGATGATCTTAAAGAGATGTCAGAAGGCCAACACATGTTGGATCTTGTAGGCTAGGGTAAGGAGCATTACTTTTCATATATGGTGGAGAATCATTGGAAGGTATTGAGAGGTAGGAGAATGATGGAATAAGATTTACATTTTTTGAGGATTGCTCTGGCTGCTCTTTAGAAAACTGGATATAGGGAAGTAAGAGTGCAATCAGTATTGCATTACCCAGATGACAGATGGTGGTAGTCTGGACCAGAGCAGGAACAGAAAAGATAGTACAGTGTGGTTAATTTCTGGAGGTGCTTTTTTTCAGTTAAGGGATTTTTTTTCTTTTATTTCTTCTCAGTGCTCCAGAATTCATTTTTATGCACCACACCCAATGCTCCATGCAATACATGCCCTCCTTAATACCCACCACCTGGCTCCCCCAACCTCCCACCCCCTGCCCCTTCAAAACCCTCAGGTTGTTTCTCAGAGTCCAGTCTCTCATGGTTTGTCTCCCCCTCCATTTTCCCCCAACTTCTGGAGATATTTTGAAGGTAGAGTGTGTTGGGGGCCCCAAGATCACCTTCAACTGTTGACTCATTACAAGGAGTCACAAGATTCAACAACAATTCAGAGAGACAAGATGGCGGGGAAGTAGGAGGAGGCGCCTTTTCAACCTGTACCCTAAAGTGAGCTGATTACCTACCAAAGAACTCCGATCACCCATGAAATCAGCCTGAGATCAGAATTATACACATCTGGATCTCTACGGGGACAGAGACACCAGTGGGCAGGTAAAGCGGAGTGGGAACGTCGGACTGATATTGGAAGATAAACAAAAGGGGGAGGGAGCCACCAGAGGTGACTGATTGGAAAGTAATACCCCTAATATGAGAGTGCCCTGCATCTGGGGACCAGCATTAACTTAGAGACTGGTTGAAAGCACTCAAAAAGAGCAAAAGATCACGGGGGCGGGGGGGTTGTGGGAATCAGGGCAGCTAGGGACAGGAACTTAAGTCCCCGGACCCAGGACAGCCTCCCATGGTGCTGAGCCAGAGAGAGTGCGGCGGAGAAACCAGGTCTTGGTCCCTGAGCTGCCAGTGCACCTGAGATTGTGTGGGGTCTGGCTCCTGTGAGGGGCTGGGAGCTTCGCTAGACAGCAGAACACCAAGCCGGGCTACAGAGCCTGAGACACGCATGCCCCTCACCATCCCCGGAGAGAGGTGCCCGCAAGCCCAGCGCTCTTAGACCCAGAAAGACCAGGCACTCCCAGCCCGGGCCAGCGGGAAAATCTCAGTGTGTGATCGCTGCTTGGAACCTCTCTAGCAGTCTGGAGCTGCCCAGACAGCCGCTGCCGCTGTGGTTTGGGGTACAAGCAGAAAATCCCGTGTCCCCAGGGACCGCGACTTGGAACCTGCTCTGCCAGCGGCCAAGGGGGAATTTATATGGGCTCTGCAGCACCGACAGGAGAGCAAACTGAGGCTTCTCTCTGAGAGGGAGGTCAGGGTGCAGTTTGCTTTCCTCTAAACCTACAAAAGCCATCAAAAGTGGTCAAGGCGAGAGGAAAAATAAAAGTGAGCAAACATAAAAACCTCCAGAGAACAAAAGCCTGAAAAAAACGGTTTCTTTCAGAGCCTACCCCCTTGAGGGGGGTAGGAGGACTTAACTCAGGGAACATTATTGACTGAAAACCCACAGGGCAGACCCCTCTCCCAGAAAACCAACCAGGAAAGAAAAAAAAAAAACTACAAGAGAACAACCATCACTACTTCATAGGACAACTTTTATTTTTAATTTGTTCCCACTATTCTGGCTCATTTAAAAAAATATAGATAGATAATTTTTTAACCTATTTACCATCACAGTGAGATGTCCAGTACATCAAATTCCATAATAACCTTCTAACCTGAACTTTTTGATACATACACCTGTGTTTTTCTTTTGCATTTCTATTTTTTAAATTTTTTTATTTTAATTTTGGTTTAGTTTAGTCTAGTTTATTCCTTTATTTTTATTTTCTAATATTCATATAGAGTTAAACTTCAAAGTAATCCCCTTTCCCCAATCAATACTACCTCTATAGGTAAACCAATTTTTAATCCCCCTTTATCTTAGGAATGTTGAGTCCTTTAACAAAGATATCAAGATACATCCAGGAAGAATCAAAACAACCTTCCTCACCACACTGAGAATTTATAATCACTCTCCCATCCTTTTCTTCCACCAGTGTTTCTGTGGTTTTGTGTTTGTCCTGATAGTATATAAATCTTACACTTGGGGTTCTTTTTGATGAGGTTCTTCCTTTATTTGCTTATATATATATTTTTTTCTCTTGTCATATACTTTTGTGTTTTTGTTTGTATACTTCATAAATCTTACCTTGGGGCCCATTTGGGCTGAACCTTCTCTTTTATCCTCCCTTTCATTTCTGTCTCTCTCTCTCTCTTTTTCTTTTTCATTTCTTTTTTCTCTCATTTTGGGTGGGGAATCCTGAATGCTCAGAAGCGTTCCAGGGTGCACCTTGACTGCACCATGATCGCTACATCCAGCTCCATCTGTTTAGTCATCTCTCACCAAAATGACTAGAAGTAGGAATGCCCAACAGAAGAAAAGTACAGAGGATGGACCTTCTGCAACAGAGCTAATGGCTATCAACATAGACAATATGTTGGAAAGAGAATTCAGGCTAACAATTATCCAGGCAATAGCTAGGTTGGAGAAAGCCATGGATGACCAAATAGAATTGATTAGGGCCAAACTGAAAGTGACCAGAGATGACGTTCACAAGGTTAGGGCATTGCTGAAAGCTACCAGGGCTGAGGTTCACAATGCTCTCAATGAGTTCCAATCTAATCTAAACTCTCTCAAAGCTAGGGTAACTGAGGCAGAAGATAGAATTAGTGATCTGGAGGACAAACAGATAGAAAGGATCAGGATGAAGCCTGGAACAAACAGCTTAGAAGCCAGCTTAGTTTCTGATTAAAAACAGAATCAGGGAAATAAATGATGCTATGAACATTCCAACATCATAATTATTGGAATGCCTGAAGGGGAGGAGAAAGAACTCTAGAAGATATAGTGGAACAAGTTCTTCATGAAAATTTTCCCAATCTCATGAATGGAACCAGCATCCATGTACTAGAGGTTGAATGGTCTCCACCCAAGGTCATAGATTCCATAAAATACCAAGGCAACTGATAGTCAAATTGAGGAATCATAATTGTACATATAATCTCTTGAAAGCCACTAGGACAGAGAGGCTCCTCACTTACAGAGGAAAGCCCATCAGAATAACATCAGACCTGTCCACAGAGACCTGGCAAGCCAGAAAGGGCTGGCACTAAATGAGAAGAACATGCAGCCAAGAATACTTTATCCAGCAAGACTGTCATTCAAAATGGATGGAGAGATAAAGAGTTTCCAAGGCCAGCAAGGCTTAAAGCTATGCAACCACCAAGCCGACACTGCAGGAAATATTAAGGGGGGTTCTATAAAAGAGGAAAAATCCTAAAAATATCATTGAACAGAAATATAGAGACAATCTATAGAAAGACTTCAAAGGTAACACGATGTCAATAAAAACGTATCTATCAATAGTCACTCTCACTGTGAATGGCCTAAATGCGCCCATAAAACGGCACAGGGTTGCAAATTGGATAAAATGACAGGACCCATCCATATGTTGTCTACAAGAGACCCATTTGGAACCTAAAGATACACCCAGATTGAAAGTGAAGGGATGGAGAAGCATCTTTTATGCCAAAGGGCCTAAAAAGAAGGCTGGGGTAGCGGTTCTCATATCAGACAAATTGGATTTTAAACTAAAGACTATATTCAGAGATACAGAAGGACACTACATAATTCTTAAAGGGACCATCCTCCAAGATGATCTAACAATTGTAAATATCTATGCTCCCAATATGGGAGCAGCCAATTACATAAGAAAACTGTTAATCAAGATAAAGAGTCATATTGATATGAATACATTAATAGTAGGAGATCTTAACACACCTCTCTCAGAAATAGATCATCGAAGCAGAAAATCAATAAAGAAACAAGAGCATTGAATGACACATTGGACCAGATGGACCTCATAGATATATACAGAACATTCCACCCTAAAACAACAGAATACTCATTCTTCTCAAGTGCACATGGCACCTTCTCAAGAATAGACCACATACTGGGTCACAAATCAGGACTCAACCGATACCAAAAGACTGAGATTATTACCTGCACATTCTCATATCACAATGCTTTGGAACTGGAGCTCAATCACAAGGAAAAGTTCGGAAAGAACTCAAACACCTGGAAGCTAAAGACCACCTTGCTTAAGAATGCTTGGATCAACCAGGAGATCAACGAAGAACTGAAACAATTCATGGAAACCAATGAGAATGAAGACACCTTGGTCCAAAACCTATGGGATACAGCAAAGGCAGTCCTAAGGGGGAAATACATAGCCATCCAAGCCTCCCTCAAAAAAATTGAAAAATCCAGAACACACCAACTGTCTCTACACCTTAAAGAACCAGAGAATCAACAACAAATCAAACCAACTCCACACATAAGAAAAGAAATAATCAAGATTAGAGCTGAGATCAATGAGGTAGAAACCAGAGATACAGTAGAACGTATCAACAAAAATAGAAGGTGGTTTTTTGAAAGAATCAATAAGATCGATAAACCATTGGCCACACTAATCCAAAAGAAAAGAGAGAAAGCCCAAATTCATAAAATTATGAGTGAAAAGGGAGAGATCAAAACTAACACCAAGGAAGTAGAAACAATCATCAGAAGTTATTATCAACAGTTATATGCCAATAAGCTAAGCAACCTAGATGAAATGGATGCATTCCTGGAAAACTATAAACTCCCAAAATGGAACCAGGAAGAAATTGACAACCTGAATAGACCGATATCTAGTAACGAGGTTGAAGCAGTGATCAAAAACCTCCCAAAAAACAGGAACCCAGGACCTGACAGATTCCCTGGGGAATTCTACCAAATGTTCAAAGAAGAAATAACACCTATTCTCCTGAAGCTGTTTCAAAAAATTGAAGCAGAAGGAAAACTTTCAGACTCTTTCTACGAAGCCAGCATTACCCTGATCCCCCAAACCAGGCAAAGACCCTACCAAAAAGGAGAATTTCAGACCAATATCACTGATGAATATGGATGCTAAGATTCTCAACAAGATCCTAGCAAACAGGATCCAACAGCACAATAAAAGTTTATCCACCATGACCAGGTGGGATTCATCCCTGGGCTACAAGGATGGTTCAACATTCGCAAACCAATCAATGTGATAGAACAAATTAATATGAGGAGAGAGAAGAGCCACATGGTCCTCTCAGTTGATGCAGAAAAAGCATTTGACAAAATCCAGCATCCATTCCTGATTAAAACGCTTCAAAGTGTAGGGATAGGGGGAACATTCCTGAACTTAATAAAATCTATCTATGAAAGACCCATAGCAAATATCATCCTCAATGGGAAAAAGCTTGCAGCCTTCCCATTGAGATCAGGGAACACGACAAGGAGGCCTACTCTCACCACTCTTTTTCAACATAGTATTAGAAGTCCTAGCAACAGCAATCAGATGACAAAGAGAAATAAACGGTACCCAAATTGGCAATGAAGAAGTCAAACTCTCTCTCTTCGCAGATGACATGATTCTTTATATGGATAAACCAAAAGACTCCACCCCCAAACTACTAGAACTCATACAACAATTCAATAATGTGGCAGGATACAAAGTCAATGTATAGAAATCAGTGGCCTTCTTATACACTAACAATGAAAATACAGAAAGGGAAATTAGAGAATCGATTCCATTTACTATAGCACCAAGAACCATAAGATACCTGGGAATAAACCTAACCAAAGAGTTAAAGGATCTATGCTCAAGGAACTACAGATCACTCATGAAAGAAATTGAAGAAGACACAAAAAGATGGAAGACCATTCCATGCTCTTGGATCGGAAGAATAAACATTGTTAAAATGTCTATACTGCCTAGAGCAATCTATACTTTTAATGCCATTCCAATCAAAATTCCACCGGTATTTTTCAAAGAGCTGGAGCAAATAATCCAAAAATTTGTATGGAATCAGAAGAGACCCCGAATCACTAAGGAAATGTTGAAAACCAAAAATAATATGGGGGGCATCACGTTACCTGATTTCAAGCTTTACTGCAAAGCTCTGATCACCAAGACAGCATGGTACTGGCATAAAAACAGAAACATAGACCAGTGGAACAGAGTAGAGAGCCCAGATATGGATCCTCAACTCTATGGTGAAATAATCTTCGACAAAACAGGAAAAAATATACAGTGGAAAAAGGACAGTCTCTTCAAAAATGGTGCTGGGAAAACTGGAAAGCTATATGTAGAAGAATGAAACTCGACCATTCTCTTACACCATACACAGAGATAAACTCAAAATGGATAAAAGACCTCAACATAAGACAAGAATCCGTCAGAATCCTAGAGGAGAACATAGGCAGTAACCTCTTCGATATCAGCCACAGCAACTTCTTTCAAGATATGTCTCCCAAGGCAAAGGAAACAATAGCCAAAATGAACTTTTGGGACTTCATTGAGATCAAAAGCTTCTGTACAGCAAAGGAAACAGTCAACAAAACAAAGAGGCATGGGGCACCTGGGTGGCTCAGTGGGTTAAAGCCTCTGCCTTCAGCTCAGGTCATGATCCCATGGTCCTGGGATCGAGCCCCGCATCTGGCTCTCTGCTCAGCGGGGAGCCTGCTTCCCATCCTCTCTCTCTGCCTGCCTCTCTGCCTACTTGTGATCTCTGTCTGTCAAATAAATAAAAAAAAATCTTAAAAACAAAGAGGAAACCCACGGAATGGGAGAATATATTTGCAAATGACAGTACAGACAAAAGGTTGATATCCAGGATCTATAAAGAACTCCTCAAACTCAGCACACACAAAACAATATATCAAAAAGTGGGGCAGAAGATATGAACAGAAAATTCTCCAATGAAGACATACAAATGGCTATCAAACACATGAAAAAATGTTCATCATCAGTAGCCATCAGGGAGATTCAAATTAAAACCACATTGAGATACTACCTCACACCAGTTAGAATGGCCAAAATTAGCAAGACAGGAAACAACATGTGTTGGAGGGGATGTGGAGAAAGGGGCACCCTCTTACACTGTTGATGGGAATGCAAGTTGGTGCAGCCACTTTGGAGAACAGTGTGGAGATTCCTCAAGAAATTAAAAATAGAACTTCCCTATGACGCTGCAATTGCACTTCTGGGTATTTACCCCAAAGATACAGATGTAGTGAAAAGAAGGGCCATCTGTACCCCAATGTTTACAGCAGCAATGGCTAAAAAAATAATAAAAAGAAACAAACAAAAAATATGCAAATCAGTAAGTGGAATATACGACATTAATATAATGAAGGATAAAAAGCATTTGATTATCTCAATATACGTGGAAAAAGCACTTGTCAGAATACAATATCATTTCATGATAAAAATGCTCAACAAATGGAGTATGGAAGGAACATACTTCAACATAATAAAAGCCATATATGAGAAACCCACAGCCAACCTTGTGCTCAATGGTAAAAGGTTGAGAGCTTTTCCTCTAAGATCACCAAACCTATTAAACACAGTACTGGAAGTCCCAGCCATTAAACACAGTACTGGAAGTCCCAGCCAGAGCAATCAAGCAAGACAAAGAAATAAAAAATGTCTAAACAGGAAAGGAAGAAGGAGATTTTCTTTTTTTAAATGATATGATCTTATAGATACAAAATTCTGAATACTCTACCAAAAACTGTTTGAACAAATGAAAAATTCAGTATAGTTGTAGGATACAAAATCAATATACACAAAATTATTTGTGTTTATGTAAACTAACAGAACATCTAAAACTAAAGAAAACAATTCCATTCGCAATAGCATTAAAAACAATAAAATACTTAGGAACAAACTTAACCAAGGAGGCAAAATATCTGTACACTAAAACTACAAGACTTTGATGAAATAAGTGAACAAGACATAAACAAAGGTAAAGGTAAAAAGATCCTATGTTCATGTGTCAGAAGAATATTGTTAAAATGCCCATATTACCCAAAACCATTTGCAGAGTCAATGAATTCTCAAAATTCCAAGAGCATTTTTCACAGAAATAGAAAAAAATACTAGAATTTGTATGGAGCCAGAAAAAAAGCCCTGAAGACCAAAAGCAATCCAGAAAAAGAAGAACAAAGGAAAACAGGATCTCAAAAAGATGCCTATGCCCCCATGTTCATTACAGTACCATTACACACAATAGCCAAGATATAAAAATAACCTAAGTGTCCACGAGCAGATGAATGGATAAAGATGATGAAATATATAATGAAATATTATTCAGCCATAAAATAGAAGAAATATTACCGTTTGTGATAACCTGGATGAACCTTTGAGGCATTCTGCTAAGTGAACAAGTCAGACAGAAAGACAAATACTATATGATATCACTTATATGTGAAATCTAGAGAAGCCAAATCAGAGAAACAGAGAGTAGAGTGGTGATTACCAAGGCCTGGGGAGTATGGGAAATTGGGAGATACTGTTCAAAGGGTATAAACTTCCAGATATAAGATTAATGAGTTCTGGGGTTCTAATGCACAGCATGGTAATTATAGCTAATAATACTGTATTATATACTTGAAAGTTATATATTTCAAAGCCAAGACAGTAGATTTTAAATGTTCTCACCGCAAAAAAGAAATACAATTATGTGATGGGATGGAGGTTTTAACTAATGCTATGGTGGTAATCATTTTGTTATATATTAATGTATCAAATCAACTCGCTGCCCAGCTCAAACTTACACAATGCAAAATGTCAACTATATCTCAATGAAACTGGAAAGTACATAGATAAATAAAAGGATTATGTGAATCCTAGGTTATGAATGTTGTAATATGATAGTCCAGACTAAAGAGAGTGCTAGATACTTGGATTTTACTTGTACTCCTAAATTTCTCCAGACTGTGGTAATGTTTATTTTCCCATCCAACTGTTTGTGTATCTTAAGGGCACATCAGTAGAAGGCAGAAGAGAGATTGGTGATGGCAAGGTAATATCTTTGATGGGAGAGGAAAAGAAGTCTGCTTCCTTTTTCCCCAAGTTCATTCCATGAGTAAATAAGACCTATATATATGTGTTAAGGTACTGTGGTCCCACCGTATCATTTAACATCAAGAAAAAAAAATCCATTATGTACTTAAGAATAGTTGGTTAGACATAAACCTCCAGTTGATTGAATAACCTTCAAAAAATTCCTTATGTACGTGGAGAGGTGAAAACTTCTACCTCCCTTGATCAAAAAGACAAAAGTTTTATAAAGGTGTTAAGAATTTTTTGAGTGATGCTTAAGTCTAGCCAAATTGTGCATACATTTAGATACAACTTTGTCAATTTCACTAAGTGTCAGTATTTTGCCAAGTGAAATCTCAGGACGAAAGTAAGGAGATTAAAAAAACTTTCTTTTCTGGAAGAGCCATAAATGTCATATGGACAGGTATCTGTTCTTGTTTTTTGATCCAGTTTTGTAGTGTTCCAGATAAGCTTAGTAACAAAGGGGTGTAATTTGAGAATTATGCTGCACAACGCATGGCTCATATGGCACACTTCTTCATCACTCTGCCCTGCACTTACATAATCACACTTGTATGCTGATTGAGTCTACAAGTTTAATACTCAGGGTGTACACTTTGCTACTTTTTCTGCATATTTTATTAACAAAAAGCATTTATACAATGCTTTTCCAATTTCATATTTCAGAGATCCAGCTGCAGAAGTTGATGATGAAGCTACATAACTTATTAGCTTAGCTGAATGCATAAATGAGCATTTAATCAATAATCAGGTTGCATATTTTAATAGAAACAATGCAATGACTGTGATAATCAAAAAATACATATCAAACAAGTTTATATTCTTAATTAGCTAATTATACCCTTAATTAGCAAGATAGTATTCTTCAGGCTGGTACTCTCAAAGGAAATAAATATTTGTGAACTTGAAAAGAGACAGATACCAGAATTGAATTTTTCTTTTGTAATTTTTGTTATTTGCTCCTCCTGACTCCTCCTCCCAAATCTCCAGAAATCATAGTTTGTCTTCTCTTAACATAGAAGTTCTGTTTACCTCATGGGTGGCATAACAATCTCCAAACCAATCCAAACATGAATTTGTCAAACACAGTAGTTAGGAACCTTCTAGAAGAAGATGATTAACAGAGACTCAGGGATTTGAACCCCTTGGTTTTCACTGTGGCATACTTGGATCATGGCTGAGTAGTTTCCGACTAAGGGGGCAGCTGAATAGTTTAGAAATAGTTTCTTCACTACACATGTTGATGCAACCTGTTTTCAAAGTATTACCTCATAATTCTCAGAATGATTGGCTTAAGCAAGATTTTAAATTCTGGTACGAGAAGAATAAAAAGCCCTTATTAAACAACACTGTGTGCTGAAAACTCAGACATTGGTGGCGGAGTTGGGATCATGGTACCTGTCTTCTAGGACCTTATGACTTAGCAAATTATTTAGGAAGAGAGATGGATTCTTGCATAGCTAAAAGAATGCAGAATGACAAGCACCAGCATATATAACCCAGGATTATAGAAAGCAAGGGAAGGAGAAATTCACTGTGACAAGGGTTGAAGGCAGAAGTAGAATTTGATTGGGCCTTGAAGGACAGAAAGGATGCCCACATGGAGGGAGAGCTGGCAATGACAAGCCTTCCAGGCAGAGTGGTGTTCTTCACATTTCCTGGACAGTGGAGTCCTTTTCCATTGAAACAGGAAGAAAAGTTTTTGTCAAGGTTAAATGTTGTACATTGAGAGATACTTTCACCATTTTTTCACATTTAAGGACAGTAAGCTGACTGCTGCTAGAAATCAGTCTTGACATATCCACTGATTTCAGGATGGTGGTTGGAGGGCATTTTTGCCCATAGTGTGTGCTTGGGTAACTCCAGCTCAAACTGGGAACTGGGCCTCAGCCATGTATGCAAGAACAGAATAAATGAGGCAGATGTTTTTACTGACTTCTGCTCTTTTGAATTTGTTCTGTGCAGAAGGGAGATGTTGTTTGCCTGAAATTATTTAAGTACAGCATTTGTCACTTCTATAATTCACTTACCACACCAGATATGCAATTACTTTAACTGCAAGCCACTTATATCTTAGTCAGTTCTTCTGTCTAAAAATATGTTGGCTTTTATTTGAAGAGCTAAGATTGAAGCTGTCACTTGGGGCCATTCCAAAGCTTTGCTAATTGTGCACTTCAAGTAGAGCAATATTTGAATTAATTTTCCTCTTGAATTTTAAGAAAAATGATTACTCATGTCATGTTTCTTCATTTATAATGATCATTTTACATTACTTTTCAAGAATAAAAATTGGGAACTGGTTGGCCTGAAATGCTCCACATTTTGTTCTACTATTGGGCCTTGACTTACAACTTTAATTTACTCAAACACATTCTTTCTAGATGACTTTCCTGAGGATTTGATCAACTTCAACTTATACTATAATCCTCATAAACCAGCCCGTTATTGTCTTCCTTCTTGTCTAGGGCACTGAGACTCAGAAAACAATACAATTCTTCACTGAATTATGTCTTTTTTACACTAAACGTTGCCCCGAGAGATTGCAGCTATCATTCATGACTTCTATAGAAAATAGTCATGAAAAGAAATAGTAATAGAAAACTTCTGAAGAACAGTTTACTTTGCTCAAAGCAAGGCGGGATAACCCTCTAGGGTTAGTTCAGGTGGTAGATACATGGAGTAGTTTAAAAAATTGGCATCATGAGAAGGAAGTTGGGCAGCTCTCATCTCAGATACAAGAGCAGAGCCTTTATGTTCACTGGCAACACAGGATGGTGTTGATGACTCAGGAGTGAAGGGCCTGGAATTCTTTGCCATGTTGTGTTGTCTTCCAGGCTAAATGAACTGTGGCATGTACCCACTTTACTGCTCATCTCACCACTTGTCCCTGTCTTCCTTGCAACTGAGTGTGGGCATATTCTTCACCTTAGTTTCCTGCACCCAGTGCTGACTTGGAGAAGCTTAGCACTGCGAAGGCTGAGGATGAAAATCTTTGTTCTGTGCCTACTCTTCTCTGTCTTTTTATCTTCTTTCAGTTCTTCTAAAACTCTATGTTCTTTCTTGCTTCAAAAGATCTTCACACGCTGTTCCCACTGTCCATAACTCTCTGTCCATCCTTTGCCTGGTCAACTCCTTGCCAGGTCAACTCTTTGCCACCCACCAAATCTTACTTCTAAAAGATACATTCAGAGAAACTTTCTCTGACATCCAGAGTCGGTCAGGCCCATTTCTATGATCCACAGCATCCTGTTCTTCTCCTTTGTAGCATTTATTGAAAATAGTGATGAATGATTTGCTTTGTAATTATTTTTCAAAGTCTCCCTCTCAAATGTATATGCCTTGAATGCAGAGACTATGCTAGTCTCTGAACTTGCTGTACCCCCAGCTACCATCACAGTGGCTTACACAAGGAGAACCTCTCAATACCTATTTGTTGAATGAACAGCACAGACTGAAAGTTGGAAACACATATAAAAGATCAGGTATTAATCTCTCTGTGGCAAAGGTTTTATCTAACAGTTTATTTTCATTTTTTATCTTGCTACTGGGAAAGGCTTAACAACTCTAAGATAGATGATGCAGTTAGTTTACTGGAAAATGCATATATGGTCTTAGTGGCTGTCAGACTTGGATTTGAATCCTTCCTCTTCTGCTTGAGTTGAGTGATAGAAATACTATCAAATTCTGTAACTTCATATTCTGTAACTTCCTTCATACAGAATACTTCATATTCTGTAACTTCCTTTTTTGCATTTCTGAAATAGGAATTGGTATCATAGCTGCATTGTCCTTAACATTCAAAGGGACAGTAACACCTATATTGTTGTGTTGCAGTAAAAACAGTAGGAAATCAAGGAATGCTAATTATCTTCCTTCTCACCCTCTTCCTTTCCAAAGTACTTCTATCCCAAAGTACTTTTCAGTGTGAGACAAGTTAAATGAAATTTAATATTTTATCTCAGTCTTTTCAAGAGCACAAGATAACATCTAAAGACATCACTTTTTGAATCGGAGTTATTTGTGCTTCCTGAATGGTAACCTGTTTGCTATGAAGACTTGGAACTAACTAATTAATTTTCAGAATGATCAAATACTAAAATGATGGATTATGCTGAGCCATCTAATCAAGAATTGACAAGAGGAAGCAAAACACTTTAAAATCAATGTCATAGTTCAATCTAAAAAGAATAGAATCAATATCATATACCATTTACAGTCTTTGCTGAGTAAAGGAAACCATTTCTAGGTTTCTAATTAAATGAGATTTCATGACCTTTGCAAAAGAACATCATGTCTGTGGTCAGTTATTAATTCAATGGCTAACTAGTGAGCACCTACTAGGAGGCAGTCATTGAACACATAATGTTGAGTAAAACTATAGGTCCTCAGTTAACTGTGATGTTTAGCAGAGCATAATAATCACAATAATAGAGGTGCAAAGAGATACGCTGTTACCAAAAGTGGGACTTGAAAAATAAACCAAAGTCAGAAATTGTTCCTGGATCAGTACATCATGAGTTTATTAGTCAGGGTTCCCCAGAGAAACAAAAACAATAGGATGATATATATCTCTCCTGAAAGATAATCTGGAGAGATTTACTACAGGGAATTGGCTCATGCAATCATGAAGGCTAAGAAGTCTCACACTCTGCCATCTGTAATCTGGAGACACAGTGGTGTAATTCAGTCCAAGTCCAAAGGTCTGAGAACCTGAGATGTCAATGCTGTAGATGCCAGTCTGAGCCTAGAGGCCTGGGAACAAGGAACACCGAAGGCAGGAGAAAATCCATGTCCCAGCTCAAGCAACCAGGCAGAAAGAAAAAGGGTTGAATTCCTCCTTCCTTTACCTTTTGTTCTATTCAGGTCTTGAATAGATAGGACTGGATGATTCCCACCCCCACTCGGGAGGGCAATCTACCGAGTCCACTGATTCAAATTCTAATATCATCCATAGACACCCTCACAGACACACCCAGAAATAACGTTTAATCCAGGCATCCCATGGCTAGTTAAATTGACACATAAAATTGACTATCGTAACAGAAAGAGTTTCCCTGATCTGGAATCTGGATGCTTTAAAAGAGTGCAAATGAGTTCTAGTCAATACTTATGACACCCGTTATGTGTAAGGTACTCTGAATATGGAAATTATTAAGACAGTGTCCTTGCCCTCTAAGAACTCACAGCCTAGTGGAGCATAGAGTAGTGATAGGAGATGAATAGAAGAGTTATAAAAATAAATAAGAGAAATGCAGTTTTTCTGGGCTAAATGCCACAACAGAATGACATACACAGTAAGGATGGAGAAAGAGCAATTAACTGTGTGTGTGTGTGTGTGTGCGTGTGTGTCTGTTGTTTGTAAAGGCTTTACAGTATTGGTACAGGGTACACGAGTAGGGTTTTGAAGAACGGATATTCACCAAGAAGACAGGGCCTCGGCAGAGGCATGGATGCTTACAGCACTGTGGTAGGTACAGAAACCTTGAAGCAGCTGAGTATCACTGGAGCTACAGGGAGCAGAACGACATGAGGGTGGACAAGCAGACAGCAGTCAGGTCCTGGAAGACCTTGCAAAACTATCTTATGCAATTTGGACTTAAATATAGAAGTAATGATAAATGGAAGGTTTGAAAGCAGAGAGGGTGTCAGATTTGAATTTTGGGAAGATCTTTCCAGCTGCTGTGAACCACAATTGTTCTTGAACTTGAGTGTTTTTCAGAATAACCTGGAAAACCTATAAAATGCAGATTCATGGGCTCCACTCCCAGAGAAGAGAACATGGAACTCATGCATGTGCATTTTAAGAATAGAGAAGTTTTTTTCACATGCACATAGTCCTCATGTGGATTTGGTGGTAGTTATTGGAGCTAGGGGCAATTCCAGGATTAGGGAGACCAAAGCGGATAGAAATTCCTGCAGGTAGCAGGGCTATAAACTGTCGATTGAGGCTCAGAAACTGAACTCTGAGTACTTGAAAGAATAAGACAGGGGCCTCTGAGAGGGCCGAAGTACTTGATACATTATTAATATAGAGGTTCAAGCACAAATAAGACAACACCCAATTATGAGAGATGGGTGTGACACAAGGTTAAAGGTGCACTCACGGTAAGGCACCTTGCCAAAATGTCCAGGTCTTGTTTACATTCCCCTGCCCAAGGTCAGATTTGGTTTGCAAAGGCTGACTCTATAGGTACACCAGCAGATGACCCCAGGTGTTGAAAGGAGAGGCCCGAAGAAGCAGAGAGTCAGCCAAGATTCTCTAGAGATGGGCAAAATTGTTGCTAAGCAGGAACAGAGGTCTAGCTGTAGCACCGTGGTTCAATAGCATGAAGTTTTCAAGTGTTTCCAGCCTATTCCTCAGGAGAAAGGAATAAAGTTGTATTCCTCAGGAGAAAAAAAAGTTATTAGGTACAATGCCCAAGTTAATTTCCCATGTTTTAGTCATTCAACAGATCATCACTTACAAGTGACTACACAAGTACAGCATGCAAAGCTACTGAAATTGTGTGAAAGAGAACGAGAGGGAGAAAATAGGATACCTTCAATCATAGGTACATAGTCTACTGCCATTAACTCTGCGTTTCATAAATGCTGCTAAAATAAACTTCTAGCATACATTTTTCCCTCCCTGTGGCATTTTTTTTTTAACTGGACAAATGTAGCTATTGCAGTATTTGACAAGATAAAGGAATCACACATATCCCACTACCTTAACTAATTAGGACATTTTGGATTTGCACATTCACTTTTTGTCTTTGTCCATTGACGTTTATCTATATTTTAATAGTTATAGTGCACTCACAGTTTTGAATTTTGCTTTCGTATTAGTTTGTTAGGGCTGCCATAACAAAATACCATAGAATGGGTGACTTAAACAACAGATTTATTTTCTAATAGTTCTCCAAGATCATGGTATTGGCAGGGTTGGTTCCTTCTAAAAGACATGAGGGAATGATCCATTCCACATCTCTCTCCATGGCTTGTAAATGGTCACCTTCTCCCTGTGTCTTCACATTGTCTTCTCTCTATATGTGTTTATGTGTCCAAATTTCCTCTTTCTTTTTATATGTGGAACTCTTTTCTCTTTTGTTGCCAGCTCTACAGGAAACACGTTTTTGGGGGGAGCAGAGGGCTCCATTAGGTTAACGCACTGAAATGCACGTTGGGCATTTTGCCGATGTTACAGGTGTTGCTTCATTGACCATCTTTGTGCATATGGCTTTTTGCTTCTCAATTATAACCTTAGGATTACTGGTCACTTCTATGGATTTTGAGACATATTGCCATATTGATTTTCAAATGGGCTCTGCCAATTTATATGACTACCTGCAGTATTTGAATATACAGTTTTGCTACAATACAAGAATCTGGTGGTATAATTTAAATGTGTTTATTTAATAGGTGCAGAATGTTATAGCATTGCAGTTTTAATTTGCATTCCTTAAATTACTACCAAGTTTGCTCACTGTTTGTTTTCTGTCACAAATTAGAATAGTTCATGTAAAATATCAGAAAACCTTTATCCAAGCATTAATTGCAGAATTCACATTGCTTTAAATTCATTTATTCATTAACAATTATCTTTTGGTACACTTTTGATGAACACCTACTCTATGCCATGTTTTGTGTTAGAGGTAAAAGATACAATGACAAACAGATTCTTTGTGTCTAGAATAGGAAGTGTATGCTGGCCCTTACTGTCACTTAGAAGGTTTATAGAAAAGAAAAGCTTCATTGGTGTTCCACACTTACACAGTTAAATTTCATTAGTCCCCTGTGTCAGGATCCCACTAGAAATAGATGACATATTCAAAAATAGTATTTGAAAAGAGTTTAATAAAAGAACTATTTAAAGGCAAGGTAACAAGTAATTGTGAAGCATCATAGATTTTAGCAATGGTGGGAGCCTTGGAAGCCATTATCATCCCTAAGCCTAAAGGGATGTGGAAGGCAACTATTACTGGAATATAGTGATTGTAGCCTTAGGTAGAAAAACACAGGCCCTGCCCAACAGCACCCCTGCCAACTCTTCCTCCTCCCTCTCTCCAATATTCTACTACAGCTTCCCATGGGCTAAACCCAAATGGAAGCCAAATAACAAGGGAGCCTGGATGAGCCACTCAATGATGTCAATCTACCAAGGCTTAAAGAAGGGCAGAGAAAGACAGAAAGTGGATCCTAAGGGGCAAACAGAGAATATCCAGTATTGTCTACCACCATCCCCCTGGCAAAAAAAGGAATAAAACTGTTTCATACCCAAACAGGTAAATTTGGAACATCTACTCTGAAAGTGATTTAAAACAACTTGCTTGGAACTAATGATGTGCAGCATCAGTTGGGGCAGATTTCTTTAATGCTGTAAGTTACCAGTACCTTTGATACTGGTAAAAAATTGTTCTTATTTGGCAAGAAGTGGGAATGGCAAGAGGGAGAAGTTTAATCAGGTCCTGTGCTGCTCCTGACCCAGGTGGACATCTTGCCAATGTAATGCTAAGCTGGGATAATTCAAGTATTTTAATTAGAAAGTTATAGTCTCACATAGACCAGTGGAACAGAGTAGAGAGCCCAGATATGGACCCTCAACTCTATGGTCAAATAAACTTCGACAAAGCAGGAAAAAATACACAGTGGAAAAAAGTCTCTTCAATACATGGTGTTGGAAAATTGGATAGCTACGTGTAGAAGAATGAAACTCAACCATTCTCTTACACCATACACAAAGATAAACTCAAAATGGATGAATTACCTCAACATGAGGCAGGAATCTATCGAACTCCTAGAGGGGAAAATAGGCAGTAACTTCTTCGACACTGGCCACAGCAACTTCTTTCAAGATATGCCTGCAAAGGCAAAGGAAACAAAAGCAAAAATGAACTTTTGGGACTTCATCAAGATCAAAAGCTTCTTCACAGCAAAGGAAATAGTCAACAGAACAAAGAGGCAACACACAGAACAGGAGAAGATATTTGCAAATGACAGTACAGACAAAGGGCTGATATCCAAGATCTATAAAGAACTCCTCAAACTCAACACACACAAAACAGATAATCACATCAAAAAATGGGCAGAGGGCACCTGGGTGGCTCAGTGGGTTAGGGCCTCTGCCTTCAGCTCAGGTCATGATCCCAGGGTCCTGGGATCGAGCCCCACATCGAGCTCTCTGCCCAGCAGGGAGCCTGCTTCCCTTTCCTCTCTCTCTGCCTGCCTCTCAGCCTACTTGTGATCTCTCTCTGTCAAATAGATAAATAAATAAAAATGGGCAGAAGACATGAACACCCACTTTTCCAAAGAAGACATACAAATGGCTAAGAGGCACATGAAAAAATGTTCATCATCACTAGCCATCAGGGAGATTCAAATAAAAATCACATTGAGATACCACCTTATACCAGTTAGAATGGTCAAAATTAACAAGACAGTAAACAACAAGTGTTGGAGAGGATGTGGAGAAAGGGGGACCCTTTACACTCTTACAAAGTTGGTGCAGCCACTTTGGAAAACAGTTTGGAGATTCCTTAAGAAATTAAAAATAGAGCTACCCTATGACTCTGCAATTGCACTACTGGGTATTTACCCCAAAGGTACAGATGTAGCAAAAAGAAGGGCCATCTGTACCCCAATGTTCATAGCAGCAATGGCCTCAGTCACCAAACTGTGGAAAGAACTAAGATGCCCTTCAACAGACCAATGGATAAAGAAGATATGGTTCATGTACACAATGGAGTATTATGCCTACATCAGAAAGGATGAATACTCAACTTTTGTATCAACATAGACGGGACTGGAGGAGATTATGCTGAGTGAAATAAGTCAAGCAGAGACAGTCAATTAGCATAAAGTTTCACTTACTTGCGAAGCGTAAAGAATAACACGGAGGACTTTGGGAGATGGAGAGGAGAAGTGAATTGGGGGAAATTTGAGGGGGAGATGAACCATGAGAGACTGTGGACTCATTAGAAACAAACAGGGTTTTGGAGAGGAGAGGGGTGGAGGGTTGGGTGATCCTGGTGGTGGATATTAAGGAGGGCACCTATTGCATGGAGCACTGGATGTGGTGCATAAACATTGAGTTTTGGAACACTGAACAAAATAGAATTAAATTGAAATTTTTAAAAAAGGAAGTTATAGTCTCACTCAGGTTACCCTAAATCATAGAGTTATTGTAAGCTGCCATAGTAACTGGTGTGATGCTCTGTTTGGGCCACCAAGATGTCATTGTTTTTTGTTTTTTTAAAGATTTTATTTATTTGTCAAAGATCACAAGTAGGCAGAGAGGCAGGCAGAGAGAGAAAGGGGGAAGCAGGCTTCCCACTGAGCAGAGAGCTGGATGTGGGGCTTGATCCCAGGACCCTGAGATCATGAACTGAGCTGAAGGCAGAGGCTTAACTCACTGAGCCACCTAGGCACCCCCAAGGTGTCATCGTTAATGCAGTGTGCTCTCTCTCTCTCTCTCCTGGCATCTTGACTTCTTTCTCTTCATTCCCAACATTTTATTTTGCAAGATTATGTAACAAGATTATCTTATTATCCAATCAATTTCTGGTTGGAAAGAGTTTGTTCTACCTAATGACCTAATGGGATTAGCCATCCTTAGGTCAGGTGGTCCATTGATGATATAGTAAGTAGCATCCCTTACTGAAGAAGCAGCCTAATGACACTTTCATTAGCAGGGACTATGGAAAGAGAAGTTTCCTTTAGAAGAGGACACTCCGAGGGACACAAAGTCCTCATAGCTGGCTAGAAAATCATAAAACATTGTTATCTAAAACAAATCTCTCCCATATTTACGTCAGTCAGGATTAATTGTTCCTTCCAATGGGATTCCATAACATTTTTTACAGGTTTATTGAGGTTTAATTGGTATATAACATTCTGTACTTGTTTAAAGTATACAAAGTACAAAAATTGATGATTTTTGATATAGGTATACACTCATGAATTCACCACCATAATCAAACTAATGAATATTTACATCAATATAAAATAATTTCTCTGTTACCTTGTAGAGGGATATATGACAAAGATCTTGCCCTGAAGGAAATTAATGTCAAGTTAAAGACATGCAAAGAACTTACTGCAAATGGGCTAGGCAGAATGAAATAAGGACTGGACACCAAACTGCAAACAATACACTGTGCCTTTCTGTTAAATATTTATAATCCTGAAAGAAAGAATCTTATTTACTTGATTTGGATCCTGTGCCTACCCATGGAGCAACAACCATGGCAAAGGGATCAGGATCTCAAAGTATTAATACGAGCACGGGTGGCCTATCATCCCTACATATTGAGGCCATTCTCAGAGGAAGGAGAATTGTCAACTGGAACACCATTCCAAGAAGTGTTTACTATGGAATAACAGAGATTAAGAGACTTACCCAACATGACACAAAACATCAACCTGACTTCCCTCTTTTCTTCTCTATGACATCTGTGTAGTACTGTTGAACATTCTGTCTGGTGGGCACTTCAACTGATAGTCTGGTGGGCCTTTCTCTAGGAATCTGAAAAATCCTGTTTTTTGGCCATCAAATTTATATCTCTAAATTAACTTCCCTTAATTTCTTGTTCATTTTCAAAATTGTCCACTTCAGGGGCACCTGGGTGGCTCAATGGGTTAAAGCCTCTGCCTTCGGCTCAGGTCATGATCCCAGGGTCCTGGGATCGAGTACCGCATCGGGCTCTCTGCTCAGCGGGGAGTCTGCTTCCTCCTCTCTCCCTGCCTGCCTCTCTGCCTACTTGTGATCTCTGTCTGTCAAATAAATAAATAAAATCTTTAGAAAACACACACACACACACACACACACACACACACACAGAATCTGCCTCTCTCCAGGATTCTATGTGTATCTGTTTTCTTTTTTCAAGCAAGTTAATTATTTATGTACAGTTGTAGACATGGTATAATGACTTTGTGGGTGGAGAATCTAGTTTGTATCAGTTTCCAGTAGTTCTGGGAACCAGGAACAGAGAAAGTAGATTCTGGAGCTGTTGTCCTTTAGATCTTTAAATAGTATTAAAGAAGTAAAATTAAAGGGAATGAGAATGGGATGAACTAAATAGATTTTTGTCTAGTCAAAATTATGAGGATCAGGGTCACCTTATTTGTGGTTTTAAAGGGCATGAAAAATTTCCACAATAGGAATAGGGATCTGTTATACTCTTTGCAGCAAAACATCACAATGAAAGGAACTGAAATTATATCAAATCAGGAAAAGTGTTCTTTAGCCATAGGAAGGAACTTTTCTTGTTGGTATATTAGGTTGCAAGAATGGGTAACTGAGGGTTATTGGCATTTTTGCTTCCTGGAGCACTCTGGAGAAGGGCAGATAATCCTATATCGTACCAAACTATACTGATTGTACATTGTACTAAAGCTGAAGAAACAGCATCAGGGAAATACAAATCAAAACCTCAATGAGATACCACCTCACACCAGTCAAAATAGCTAAGATTAACAAGTCAGGAAATGACAGGTGTTAGTGAGGATGTGGAGAAAGGAGAACCCTTCCACACTGTTGGTGGGAAGGCAAGGTGGTGCAGCCACTCTGGAAAACCATATGGAGGTTCCTCAAGAAGTTAAAAATAGAGCTACCCTATGATCCTATAACTGCACTACTGGATATTTACCCTAAAGATACAAATGTAGTGATCCGAAGGGGCACGTGCACCCCAATGTTTATAGCCGCAATGTCCACAGTAGCCAAACTATGGAAAGAGCCTAGATGTCCATCAACAGATGAATGGATAAAGAAGACTGTGTGTATACACACACACCACACACACACACACACACACAGGAATATTATGCAGCCAACAAAAATGAAATCTGGCCATTTGCAATGATGTGGATGGAACTAGGGTATTATGCTAAGCAAAATAAGTCAATCAGAGGAAGACAATTATCATATGATCTCACTGATATGAGGAATTTGAGAAACAAGACAGAAGATCACAGGGGAAGGGAGGGAAAAATGAGACAGGATGAAACCAGAGAGGGAGACAAACCATAAGAGACTCTTGGTCTCAGGAAAAAAACTGAAGGTTCCTGGAGGGGCAGGGGGTGAGAGGGAGGGGGTGGCGGGGTGATGGACATTGGGGAGGGTATATGCTACGGTGAGCGCTGTGAATTGTGTAAGATTGATGAATCACAGACCTGTACCCCTGAAACAAATAATACATTATATGTTAATTTAAAAAGTTAATCTGAGGAAAACAGACATTCTCTTAAGCTTTTTACAATGCTTCAACTCTATTATTCCTCTGATGGTTTCCACATGTTATTCCACTAGCAACGAGTATCACTTCAAGACTTCTCTGGAAGGAGAGACCTCATAGGTTCTTTTTCAGGTCTTTTGCAGTTTAGTTGTATCTCAAGTCAAGTAAGCACTCACTCAGTGGATATGATTTGTATTCATTTATTTGCCTAATGCATAAAAATTAGAGGTATTTTTAGATCTACTTTTATATCATTTGTTTGGCTTAATTAACCTAAAGTTTGAACAAATAATGGCATTTTCTCTTAGAACTCTCTACTCTGGTGACTGCAAGAATTATTAATAAGAATGAAGGCTTTCAGCAGTAAGGATACAGGTTCTTTAGGGAGACTTGGAGTCCACAGAGGCTCTCTCCTCCTACCCTCCCCCAAATCATAAAATGATACTAGGAAAGGAACTGGAGTGTAAAGAAATTTAAATTATCCTCTGGTGAAGACCAAAGATATAATTGTGGATAGGCCTTGGGTTGGAGTTCTATAGTGCACCCCCCAGCCAAAAATACTATAAAATATAAGAAAACCGGTCTGAGAAAGAGCTCCCCCCCCCCAACCACCATATTTTGATGTCCTTCCAAAGAGCAGACTGGTCAGCCTGTGAAAGCAAAGTATTTGACCTCTGAGGCACCATCCTAGCAGTGTTTAAAGGAGTTTGCTAATATTAAGGAACATTCCACACATCAAAAGAAAAGGAAAATGGCAGCTCCTGACAAAGTACTTTGAAGGGAGGCTACCCCATGGCCTTTAGAAAGGTAGTATCTGGCAGAGCTTTGTTAGATGGTAAGATCCTCAAGGTCAGAGAAGTTATTTGGTTTTCCCACCCAGAGAGGATTGTGGAAATACAATAGAACGGTTAAATTATAGTTGACAAAACCTAATTTGTGAGCTACGGCTGTAGCTTACAAGCATGTACCTGTGTTTTCCAAAGGCAAATGGCTCATTTTGCCCACTACTTGCTAAGCACTTACTTCTGTGCTGTGCACTGTGCTAAAAGATAGAGATTCAGTCATGATTAAGACATTACTCCTGTCCTAGAAGGTCTCACATACTCAGGGGAGCGCAGCAGGAACTATTAAACAGGCTATTAAAATGCATATAGTTAGGTATTATGGTATGGGAAATATGGGGGGGCAGTGGAATAGAGTGCAGAGGAGGGGCAGGCACTTTGCCAGGACCTGGCAGGGGGAAATGGAGGTCGACAAGGAATTTGGAGTATCTGCTATTTTGTATGCTCCATGTTACAAGCCCTCTCTGTTGGAATGACTAAGAAGTATCAGATGAATTGTAATTTTCTTTAATGTATTAATTCTTTTTTTATGTTTAAGCAAAAATAATTTTTTGCAATGCACCATTGCAGAAAAGAAAGGCAAATTTTTCCAAATCCTTATTCAATAGGCAATTTCCTACATGAACGAGATGGTGTCAAATGGAACACATTCATTCATTCAAAAAATTACACGTTAGCACCTCAAGAAGAATTTGATCAAGGATTCACCAGACAGAACTTGGAAAATACTCCACTGAGGACCACTGAGATGCCCTTGCCAAGGCGAAGGACAGGAAATTTGCCGTGACTAATTGAAAAACATAAAGAACATTAATATGAAAAATGAAAGCATAATCCATGGTATAACAGGCAGGGAAACCATTCGCATAATTGATTACTCTTCAAGGTAACATGTTCTACCTCCCAGGAATCTTTTTATTTGGTCCACTCCGTTTTAAAAGCTTGTTAAAGTGACATCACTTGAAAGGTCATGGGAGCATATGTCTCTATCCTAGTGGCCCAGGGAGTGATACTAGGATGCTCACAATTTGGGGAAAGAATTATTAAAGAAAATACTTGAGAACTTGGTGATGCTATACACTCCTTCTGAACATGCTGAGACATAATATTAAGAAACAATGATTATTACATCAGTGGCTTTTAATTTGGAAATAAGTAACAGATTAACAGAGGACATAGGGTTCAGGGTTCAGTCTTAGCTCCACTACATGCTAGTGTGTGAACTTGGACAAGTTCCTTATCTCCATGGGATTCTCGGTTTCTTTACCAATAAAATGGGGATAGTAGGATTGTTCTGCTTGTCTTGCTACATTGTGAAACACCAAGTACGAGTGCACTGGTGAAAAAGCTTTTAAAGACCATAAAGACTAAATATTAAAAAAAATTATTTAGAAAAGCCTGAATAACTTCTTTGTTGTTAGCTTAGGTCACACCAGCTTCTCAAAATGAATTGTTTGCCTATGTTGTTCTTCTTGAAGTTCAAAGCAGAATAGAGCTTTATAATATGGACCTTAGATCTTCTGAGAGTAGATAGCTCCATGGAAATTCTAAGTCTGTTGTGGGAGCTTCCTAACTGCTCACCCCTCCCGCTCATGGCTTTGAGTGATAAATTATACAAGGGCATACAGGACAGAATTGGGAAAACACAGTAGTCACTGTGTGCTGACAGGGAAAGGATGATTACCTTTCCCCCCCAGTGAGTTGTGGGCTGTGACAGTACATTAGTAATTGACCAGTGTCCTTATCTCATCCTGTGCAACCATGCAGGGACAATCTACCTGAAGTCTAGAAGGCAGTGTATTGTAGTGGTTAAGAGCAAGAGATTGGGGAGGAGGGAGGTAAATCTGGCTTGAGATCCTGGCTGTGCTATTTAATAGCTCTGTGATCTAGGGAAGTTATATAAACTTATGGAGGCTGAGTTTCCACATCATTAAAATGAAGATGACAATAGTATATAACCCATTTAGGGCAGTTGGGATGGTTGAGTTAATAAATGTAAAAAGACTGAACCCTTTGATATTTAACAAAGAGTAACCATTTTATTATCTAGCCCTCAATAGCTGGGATGGAAGGGAATGGTACAAGCCTGCTGCAGGTGAGAACCATCACCGAGCATTATGGAGGCAAAAGTAATGGGGCAACAGAAAGAGTAATGAAAGCACAAATCTGGCATCAGAGTCTAGGTTTAGACTCTAGCTCCTCCAGCTCTATGTGACCTTAGATAAGATAACCTCTCAGAGCTTCACCTTAAATCATGGGGATCGTATTGATTATTTTTTCACGGGGTTGTTCTGAAGAATCAATGATGTGATGCATATGAAATGCAGAAAGGGACTGTCCCGATTGTATGTGTCTGTTCTAATTACTTTTCTGATTGGCCTCCTGTCAATTTTTTTGATTGCCACCACCCTCCTTCACCTGTGGGAAGAACTGTGAAGTCCTAGACAGACCTCATGAGTTGAGCCCCACTAAGGCATAATTGGTGCAAATGTACACATAGATTTATATCCTCCTTGATTGTGTCCTTGAAGGATAGATCTGTTAAAAAATGGAAGATGTCATACATAGTTGGTCAATTGATCAAAGGTGTCAAAGCAATTTAGTGGAGGGGAAATAGTCTTTTCACCAAACAGTGCTGGATTAACTGGATATCAATACAGAAAAAAAAAAAAAAAGTGAACACCAACTTTTACCTTATGTCACATGTAAAACAACTCAAGATAGATAACAAATGTAAATGAATTCTAAATGGACGTAAATGTAAAACTCCAAACTCTAAAATATCTAGAAAAAACCAGGAGACAATCTTTGTACTTTGGGGTAGGCAAAAGTTCACAGATAGAACACAAATAGAACACAGATAGAACACAAATGAAAAGACAAACCTTGGAATAGGAGAAAATATTCATAGCACTTATATCAGACAAAGTAGTTGTATCCAGAATATATAAATACCTCTTCTAATTCATTATTAAGAAAACAACAAACCTATAAAAATGGGTGAAAGACTTGGGGCGCCTGGGTGGATCAGTGGGTTAAGCCTCCACCTTTAGCTCAGGTCACAATCTCGGGGTCCTGGGATCGAGCCCCGCATCGGGCTCTCTGCTCAGTGGGAAGCCTGCTTCTCCCACCCCCTCTTTCTGACTGCCTCTCTGCCTACTTGTGATCTCTGTGTAATAAATAAATAAATAAGTTTTTTAAAAAAATGGGCGAAAGACTTGAAGAGATATTTCACAAAAGAAAATGGCCACAAATGGCCATCAAGTGAATGATGCAAGCAAAGCCAAATTTAAGAGGGGCATTTTCTAGGCTCCATAACCCTGCTTCTTCCCACCATCTCTTCCATACATTGCTCTGTTTCCTCTGTTCCTTTTGATCCTTCTTATCTTTTCTTCCCTGAAGAGAAAAGGTTTTGGAGGGCTCAAGTCCAGTGGTCTGTATTTGCTTCATAGCCATATAGCTACTTCAAGGCGGAACTGGAAGCTATAGCTATTCTGACTTCCTGGCTGCAGATTCTTCATGGGGTGTCATGGGCCTGGTTGGTTGCCCTGGGCCTGGTTGGTTGCCCTTTCTCTGTACCTTTAGATTAACACTGTGCACTACTTTAAAACAGGAAGCCCAGCAGATGCAGAGGCACATTTACATTTGAGATATGTTTGCAAAGCAGATGTGCCGTGTCACTTGCTGAGATCTAGTAGGTGTCTCTCTTCTACTCTGAGTGGCAGAATTATACCTCAGTACTTTGGGCAAAGATGGGTAATCAGCATTAGCTTTGACTCTCAGAATCAAGGTATAAATTTATATTGTTGTAACGCAGTTAACACTTTCAAGCTGATGTTTTCAGCTATTTGTAAAGTTTGGTTTTTTTTTTTTTTTTTTTTTTTTTTTTGCAAATTGCAAGAGGTTTATTGGTTACACAGGCGCCTGCGGACTCATCAGCCTTTGAGGACTGAGCGTGCCGGGCTAGGTTGGGGAACAGATTATATAGGGCAGGGTTGGGGTGGCGGGAAGCAAGCTTACAGAAGCAGGTGTAAAGTTTTGTGAAGTGTTCCTTCCCTTGACAGTCTGGAAAGAAAAAAACAATGTTTCCCCAGAACTACCCAGAATCATCTGCGCCTAAATAACTGCATGACCTTGGGCAGTCACATCCCTCTCTGGGCCTCAGCTAGTTGATCTCTGAGGGCCCTTCGGCTTTGCCATCTTTTACATTCTCTGGCTGCATGACTCCAAGTCATTAGCCTTAACATTGAAATGCCACTAACACAGAGTTAGGTGTATTTTTTTGCTGTTGATTTACAGTGTCTGGGATTCCTCTGCCTTGTTTATCGCTTCCTTGGAGCTGTCTTGCATAATTTCCCTGCTTACGATCTTGCTGTTTCCTACAGACAGTGTCGTGTTTGGAACATGAAGGCAGGAGTATTCGGTGCAGAAGCCCAGACCTAGACCTATTCCCTTCTGACACTGAAGCTACGTGCCTCTCCTGTTTCTTGTCCTCTTTCCCTCTTCCAGTTTGTTCCATTGCTACATTTGGGTTTTATGATTACATCTGCAATAGCAGGCACAGATGTTTTTTTCACTCAATTGTATGGTTAATGGTGAGATGGATTTTTCGAGCAGATGCTCGCATGTGGGTGCTCTTCTTTTCTCTCCTGACACATTCTCTACACAAACAGCAGATTGTGTGTCTGGTGTGCTCTGAGCCTCGCAAGAGAAGAATTCAAGCTGAATAACATGGGGCTGATTTTCAAGCTCCTAAAAAAATAACGCAGGCACTCAACTTGACAAACTCTTGATAGCACTCCGACAAACCAGAAACCGCAGCCGCAGCTCCAGCCTTTGCCAGTTTTACCTGAGGAAGCTGAGAGGAAGAATTTGTCCTTTGAAGGGCTGTCTTATGAGGGGAAAATGGTATCTGATACAATTTTTAAAGAACTGGACTCACTTGCTCTCTCACTGGTTTCTGTGACTCGAGGCATGTCATTTCAGTTCTGTTTCGTCATCTGGGAGATGGATCGATAATAAAAAGCTGGTGTGCATCACTGGGGGGGGGGGGTGTTGCTGAGTTGCAGAGGTCCCTGCTTCAGTCCAGTCCATACTCACCTTGGCACCTATGGCTAACTGGAGCTGACTGACCAGAAGCCCATTTGCACAAAGGACTGAGAAGCCTCCAGGGAGAAAAGTGGATGTGTGGAAGGCTTGAGTTTGGGCTTGACCAAAATCATGAGAGACTATGGACTCTGAAAAACAATCTGAGGCTTTTGAAGGCGGGGGGGAGGTTGGGGGAGCCAGGTGGTGGGTATTAGGGAGGGCACGCATTGCATGGAGCACTGGGTGTGGTGCATAAACAATAAATTCTGTTATGCTGTAAAGAAATTAAAAAAAATTCAATAGTGCCAGGGCTTCTCAACCCTGAAACTACCGAAATTTGGGGCTAGACTGTTTAGTGTGCATTGTAGGGTCTAGCGGTGTCTCTGGCCTGAGCCCAATAGTTTAACACCCCTCAAGTTGCGACAATTAAAATGGTCTCCAATTAAAATTGTTTCCAGATATTGCCAAATGTGACTCTAAGGGCTCCAGTTGAGAACAACTACCTTGAAGGCATTCAGTCCTGGCTTTAAATGCTAACCCTAGGGGTGCCTGGGTGGCTCGGTGGGTTAAAGCCTCTGCCTTTAGCTCAGGTCCTGGTCCCAGGGTCCTGGGATTGAGCCCTGCATCGGGCTCTCTGCTTGGTGGGGAGCCTGCTTCCCCCCACTGTCTGCCTGCTTCTCTGCCTACTTGTGATCTTTGTCAAATAAATAAATAAAATCTTTAAAAATAAATAAATAAACCAACAAACAAATAAATAAATGCTAGCCCTATTGCTTGTCCAAGGTCATGCTGCTAGTAACCCTATGTGCTTCAATCTTCCTCATCAATAGAATAGGATTCTTAGCTACTTGGTAGGAGTGATTATTGAGAGAATTGAAATAACAGATATGTACAAATTTTGACACATAGTAACACACTACCTCCCTGAGACAATAGGACCTTTGCTTGTTCTTTTACCCTCCCCTAAGATACTCTGTTGCTCTTACCCCATCCCTTGTGAGCTCCAACTCATCCTTCAGATCTCAGCTAAAGTAACACTTCTGGGGGGAAGTCTTCCTTGGTCCCTCAGACTATATCAGAGCTCAGGGTACTTTCAGCACTTATATTGTTGATATTATACAGTATAAGACTTGAGGGATTATTTCACTAATGTCTTTTGGACTGCCAGACTGTAAGCTTCATGAGAGCAGGTGCTTTGTTGCTCTTGTTCGCTGTTGCACTGCTAGAGGTCAGGACAGTGCGTGGAAGAGAACATACATTCAATAAAATATTATTGGAGGCAAAGAGGAAGCAAGAAATAAGGAGCTCTACACAACACTGAAAATATCATTATACTTTAATTGCCCTAAGAAATTATAAGCACCTAGTTAGCCCAATGAAAAGAATACAGTCACCTGAGAAAAACAGTAGTTCTAAGGAAAGTCTGTCCCTGGACAGACAGCTTAGTTCCCATAAACCACGGAATTTGGTGGGCCCAAGAAATGAAATGGCTCTTTTCTACTTGAGTTTGTAGAGTCAGAGAGAAGAAGAACAACAATATCATCTTTATTCCTAAAACCTGCTAGGTTTGGAGAACATAGTTTATGTGTATAGCAACATACGCCTAGTACTGCTACCCAGAATTAGCTAGATTTACCTAGTCATAGGCAGCACTACACAAATGCGTCACACCCCTGCCAATGGGAACTCGCATTTCTAAAATTCATGGTGTGCAGATTAGAGACTATTTGTTCCCTAACAGAAGGCCTGTCCCAAAAGGAAAAGCAAGATGTCATGGGAAAGGACATCCACATCCACTCCTGCCAACAGATTTATGTCTGTTTCCAGAGAAAGAAGAGAACTTGGAGCAAAAACTAACATACGTATTTCATTAAAGAGCCTGTAATATATTAGGACCTGCACAGTATTGCTCTGGGATTTCTCTCATTATAGTAGAAAAGGATAAAGAAGTTATCTTCCCCATTTTCCCACAAAACTCTGAAGCTCTGGCACCTTGAAGGCCCTGGCAAATTGATCTCACCAGTTGTTTCTGGGGGAAATGGCAGGGGGTCCCACCAAAGATGGGCATACTCAGTGGAAGAAGCCATGCTCAGTGCAAGGCTTCTAGATCAGGATAAGAAGCCCAGGCTTAGTTGGCAATTTTCAGAGGCTTATAGTACAAGGACCATGGAAATGATGAATCCACCCCTATTTTATTTTATTTATTTTATTTTTTTTAAGATTTTATTTATTTATTTGACAGACAGAGATCACAAGTAGGCAGAGAGGCAGGCAGAGAGAGAGGAGGAAGCAGGCTCCCTGCTGAGCAGAGAGCCCGATGTGGGGCTCGATCCCAGGACCCTGGGATCATGACCTGAGCCGAAGGCAGAGGCTTCAACCCACTGAGCCCCCCAGGAGCCCCCCACCCCTATTTTAAACTCGGCTACACTAATCAGGGAAATTTGTACATGAAAACACAAGCTTTATAAACTATAAATCTGTTCAAATGTGAAAAGGCTATTAAATTTTCCCTTTTCATTGTTTCATTTGTTTCAGTTCCAACCCAATATGCTTTTTAAAAATTTTTTTTTAATTTTTTATAAACATATAATGTATTTTTAGCCCCAGGGGTACAGGTCTGTGAATCGCCAAGTTTACATACTTCACAGCACTCACCATAGCACAAACCTTCCCCAATGTCCATAATAACCCAATATGATTTTAAGACCTTAAATCTTCATGATATTCTGCTGCCCATTTGCTGTGTGGTGTGGTGACTTTTTAGGACCAAGACAGATGGATGGGTAGGTAGGTATGGTGGCTTGAGAATCATCAAGCAACATGACGTGCCTATGTTACCTGATCTTAATAAAAGCCTCAGACCAAAAGACTAAAATGGGCTTCCCTAGACTGATACATTGCACACCTGTCTCCAACATTTGCTGCTAGATAGAAAGCATGTGTGGCCCCACATGGGGAGGGACTTCAAAGCCTATGGTTAGCCTCTTTGGATTTTGAGCAATTAATATATTTTCCTGTTGCTTTTGCTTTGTACCTTTGTTGTAATGAACCTTCCCATTCACATTGAATTGTTGTTGAATCTTTTTTAAAACATATTATTATTATTATTTAGATTTTATTTATTTATTTGACAGACGGTGATCACAAGTAGGCAGAGAGGCAGGCAGAGAGAGAGGAGAGGAAGCAGACTCCCTGGTGAGTAGAGATCCCAATGCGGAGCTCAATCCCAGGACCCTGAGATAATGACCTGAGCCAAAGGCAGAGGCTTTAACCCACTGAGCCACTCAGGGGCCCCTATGTAACATATTATTTAAAAAAAAATTTTTTTTTAATTTTCAGTGTAACAGTATTCATTGTTTTTGCACCACACCCAGTGCTCCATGCAATCCGTGCCCTCTCTAATACCCACCACCTGGTTCCCCCAACCTCCCACCTCCCGTCCCTTCAAACCCCTGATTGTTTTTCAGAGTCCATAGTCTCTCATGGTTCACCTCCCCTTCCAATTTCCCTCAACTCTCTTCTCTCCATCTCCCTATGTCCTCCATGTTATCTGTTATGCTCCACAAATAAGTGAAACCATATAATTGACTCTCTCTGTTTGACTTATTTAACTCAGCATAATCTCTTCCAGGCCCATCCATGTTGCTATAAAAGTTGGGTATTCATCCTTTCTGATGGAGGCATAATACTCCATAGTGTATATGGACCACATCTTCCTTATCCATTCATCTGTTGAAAAGTATCTTGGTTCTTCCCACAGTTTGGCGACCATGGCCACTGCTGCTATAAACATTGGGGTACAGATGGCCCTTCTTTTCACTACATCTGTATCTTTGGGGTAAATACCCAGAAGTGCAATTGCAGGGTCATAGGGAAGCTCTGTTTTAAATTTCTTGAGGAACCTCCACACTGTTCTCCAAAGTGGCTGCACCAACTTGCATTCCCACCACCAGTGGAAGAGGGTTCCCCTTTCTCCATATCCCCTCCAACACATGTTGTTTCCTGTCTTGCTAATTTTGGCCATTCTAACTGGTGTGAGGTGGTATCTCAATGTGGTTTTAATTTGAATCTCCCTGATGGCTAGTGATGATGAACATTTTTTTCATGTGTCTGATAGCCATTTGTATGTCTTTATTGGAGAAGTGTCTGTTCATATCTTCTGCCCATTTTTTTATATGATTGTGTTTTATGTGTGTTGAGTTTGAGGAGTTCTTTATAGATTCCGTGGGTTGCCTCTTTGTTTTTTTGACTGTTTCCTTTGCTGTACAGAAGCTTTTGATCTCAATGAAGTCCCAAAAGTTCATTTTGGCTATTGTTTCCTTTGCCTTGGAAGACATGTCTTGAAAGAAGTTGCTGTGGCTGATATCGAAGAGGTTACTGCCTATGTTCTCCTCTAGGATTCTGATGGATTCTTGTCTCATGTTGCATGAGGCTCTGTCCTCATGCAAAGGTCTACCACTGGTGGCCTCTGGGCTGATACTTGCTGGGTACTCCTCAAGGTACTACTACTACCTTTATGCTTTAGAGCTTTGCTGTTCCCAAGACAGATAGCATCAGCATGACCTGGAAAATGATTAGAAATCCACAATTTCAGGCCCTACATCAGACCCATTCACTCAGAATCTACTTTTTGATAAGCTCCACAGGTAATTCACATGCACATTAAATTTTTTGCTTTATTTTTTTTTAATTTAAATTCAAGTTGGTTAACATATAGTATATTAGTTTCTGAGGTAGAATTTAGTGATCCATCAGTTTTGTATAACCCCCAGTGCTCCTTCCATCCCCCGCCGTCCTTAATGCCCGTCCCCCAGTGACCCCATCTTCCCACCCACTTCCCCTCTAGCAACCTTTAAGTTGGTCCCTAGAGTTAAGAGTCTTTTATAGTTTGCCTCTCTCTCTCTGTTTTTACTTTATGTTTCCTTCACTTCCCCTATATTCATCAGCTTTTTTAAAAAGATTTTATTTAATTACTTAGCAGAGAGAGACAGTGAGAGAGGGAATACAAGCAGGAGGGATGAGGGAGGGAGAAGCAGACTCCCCGCTGAGCAGGGAGCCCGATGCGGGACTCAATCCCAGAACCCTGGGAACATGATCCGAGCCAAAGGCAGAAACTTAATGACTGAGCCACCCAGGTGCCCCTTCAGTTTTTTTCTTAAATTCCACATATGAGTGAAATAATGAGGTATTTGTCTTTCTCTGACTGATTTATTTCACTTAGCGTAATACACTGTAGTTCCATCCACATCTTAGCAAATGGCAAGATTTCATTCTTTTTAATATTCTTTAGTAATATTCCTCTGTGTGTGTGTGTGTGTGTGTGTGTGTGTGTGTGTATACCACATCTTCTTTATCCATTCTTCTGTCAGTGGATATCTGGGTTCTTTCCATAGTTTGGCTATTGTGGACATTGCTGCTATAAACATTGGGGTGCATGTGCCCCTTCAAATCACTATGTTTGTAATGTTTGTATCCTTTGGATAAATACCTAGTAGTGCAATTTCTCGGTCATAGGATAGCTGTATTTTAACTTCTTGAGGAACCTCCATACTGTTTTCCAGAGTGGCTGCACCAGTTTGAATTCCCACCAACAGTGTAAGAAGGTTCCCCTTTCTCTACATCCACGCCAACATCTGTTGTTTCCTGACTTATTGATTTTAGTCATTCTGACAGGTGTGAGGTAGTATCTCCTTGTGGTTTTGTTTTGCATTTCCTTGATGTCTGGTGATGTGGAGCATTTTTTCACGTGTTTGTTAACATGCGCATTAAAATTTAAGATGCATAGATCTCTATAACTATTCCCCTCTGATGCACTTCTGTATTATGTTTTCCTGGAAATTATATTTTCACTCTCTAAAATTCAGCTCAGGTTTTACTTCTGTGAGGTTTTTTCTAGGAACCCACTATATTCCCCCTAATGAGGAGCCAAGTATCCCCACGTCTCTTTGCTCCCATACATTATATCTCTATTAGTGTATCTATTTTATTGGAGTTTTTTTCAACTTTTTTTTCCAGTATGTAAGATTACTAATTTATTTTATTTTTATTATGTTATGTTAGTTACTATACAGTACAACATTAGTTTTTGAGGTAGAGTTCTACTTGAGTGTTTTTCCCAGTAGATGATGATTTCCTTGAGGAGAAGCATCTTAAGCATTTTGTTTAGCCCTCCTGGGATCATTCATCTTCATGCCTTAATTTCAAGTTTCTGGTACATATCAGAGGCTCAAAAATGCTTGTTAAATGAAAGAGAAGTGACACATGGGCAAATAACTTGCCCTTTCTGAACTTCAGGTTTTTTTCACCTGTAAAATGAATTTATTAAAAAAATATTTCCCTTAATAATAACAAGCTGTGAGTATTAAATCAGAACAAATATTAGCTTTATGTTTCCTAAGTAAGGAGAACCACCTCAAAAGTCAGTAAATACACAAGTCAAGTCAATCCAAGTAAAGATCTCAAAATACTTTCATCTCAGTTGGGTTTTATAGATATGATCATATTTCAAACCCTTTCTGTGATACCTGGTTATTAGGCCAAAATGCAAACTCCACTGAAATTCTAGAGTTCCTTACTTCCAAGCCCCTCCCACAATATCCTGAATTTCTTGACTGGAAATAAATATGTTTTGACTTACTAAATTCTTTCATCTTAAAAGTATCTGGTGAGAAAGAACATAATCATGACCAGCAATTTTAGACTGAATTCCTTTCACTAGTTGCTCTGCTAATTCCTTCCCCTGCTTAAAAAAGCCATCTTTAGCCCTAACATTTTCAAAAATTTTAGAAAGAACCATGTCATATTTTCATCATCAGCTCCCTCTGGAACCTTGAGAAAATGAGTAGTGAAGATTTTCCTCTGATTTTCTAGCACCTCTGTACTGCAGAGTTCTCAGTTATCTCTTAGAAGTCTGTTTTGCACATTAATGGTTTGCCTTCTTAACCCCCTGGATTTAGAAGTTGGCATCATTTTCCAGCAGTTGTGACTTTATTCATCCATATTTTGCAGTGGAGTAGTTTCCATTTCATTGGTCTGTTCATTTTCCCTTGATGAGTTTGTATTATATGTCTTCCCAGCTTTATCTGCTATGAAAGCAGAAGGGAGGAAACTATCAAACTGGGCAAATGTCCTGATCTCTAGAGGGGCCATGCATGATGGACACTAGCATTACCAAAGCCAGCTTGACTCTCTCCTTGTTCAAGGTCAATGTGATTAATACAATGTTCTTCATTCTGAAGAGAGACCATGGAGTGCAATGAAAAGGCTCCTCTTACTAAAATTTTTAATTGTTCTTATTTGACTACAGCAGCAAACATGCTTCTTCAACACTGCAAACAGGTGGGCTGGTGATCTGGGGGAAGAATGAGCAAATAAAAAAAATACAAAATAAATTTAGAAAATAAGTCATGTGATATAACACTTGACTTACAGTTTAGACATCAGTTGTCTACTCAGAGTGAAAGAGGTAAAAGCCTGTTTTAGTTCTTTATTAAAATAATCTAAGAGTTTGTTAATTTTTAAAGCATACACTGTGCACTTATTTCAGTAAGAAGTAAAGAAATAAAATGTAAAATTCAAATCTTCATCCACAAGTTCTGAGTTCTTACGACCATTGTGTATGTCTTTTCCTCTTTTTTAGTTAGACAGTTTTCAGCTCTGCAAATTCTCTAGCTCTGTGAATATGGCCCGTTACTCTACTCTCTGAAACTGAGTGTGCTCTTACGTAATGTAGGAAAAAAAAAAGCCAACATTTTGGCTTTTGTGGGGCAAAAATGGATGTTATATTGTCTAACCCATGGAGCTATACAAGTTTTATTAGTAATTACAGGTCCTCATAGAGGAGGTAGCAGTTGAATTAAAAAGTGGTGGGGCCAAATCGGCAGAATGAAGGGAAGAATATTCAGGAACATTCATATAATGCCTACTATGTTCCAGGCAACATACCAGGCACATTTCCATGTTACATTTTCAAAAACTATGAGTGAAAGCATGGAGGTAGAATTTTACCAATTGTCACTGAATGAAGGAGATCAGAGAACCATAACTAGAAATGTAGGTGGACCCAGATAGCTGTGGCTGTAGTCCCAAATACCAAGCTCAGGACTTCTATTTTTTACCTATTAAGCAACAAAGCCATATCACTGCCATTTGTCTCAGTTCAGGAGCCTCACTTGATGAAGGTGAATTGTCAGTGGATGGGGAGGGTGGGAGAAATAGTGGTACATATAAGATGCTCTTGAATTAGTCCAGGATTGAAGTATTTTGGCAACCCCACCCCCAAAAAAAGGGAACCCTGAACATAAGATGGAGTTACTTTAATTAGAAATAAAACCTGGAATTTTTTTTCACACAGTCTTCTTTTTAAAAGCCATGTGGAAATGTTATCATGTGAAGTTTGCTTAGACTAGCAAACAGTTAGGCCTGGTTACAGATTTGCCATGTATTCCAGGAGGATTCAAGATACACATCTACCCTAGCATTTCTGTATTGCTCCTCATCTCATATTGTCTGGACCCCTGCCTTTGTCCCATTGGTAACAAGAAAAGGGCAGTTCCTAGGAGGAATCATCTTTGCACAGCGTTTAGGGAAGGGAGTGAAGAGTCCATATCTGCATGGGCAAGTTTTATTGATTTTTTAACCATCCCACCTAATGCTATTATTTATGGCTTGAGAGTTGTCACCTTTTCAAATAGGCCACATTTCACAAGCTCATTTGGGAGCCCATAACGTCTTTTTACAGGCCTCAGATGAGCAACAGGACAGAGAGTCACACTGCAGCAGCGAAGTTGGTCCAACATGACCGAAAGTTCCTCAGACAGTCCAGTAGCACAGGCACAGCCCTCTCATCAGAGAGATGGTCGGCCATCATGTAGCTGCCTCCTCACACCACATCCAAAAATGTACCCAGCAGATGGCTGGAACATGTGCGACTGAATATGCAGAAGGTCTCAGAGCCCGCCAACTCCACGGCCCAGCAGTTGCTTCCTCCACGCTCACTTGAAAGGGAGAGTCCAAGAAATAAATCCAACATTTCATTAGTGTAGACAAAGATTTTCCCGATGCTTCTCTTTATTGGTTTTGTATCCTATACCCTCAACCGGATGTGGACATTTTGGCACCAGGAGTGGAGAAACATTCACTTACAAAGCTAAGTGCTATTTGCAGCCCAGATGCTTCCCTGGGAACTACTTTGTCTTGACCCCAGGAATGTGTAATGGATGATTTGCTTTTTTACCTTAGGAAGGCTTTATACACTCTTTTTTTTTTAATTTTTTATTTTTTATAAACATATATTTTTATCCCCAGGGGTACAGGTCTGTGAATCACCAGGCTTTATACACTCTTTGCTAAGATCCCTCATGAGTGACACTTGGTCTTTGTTTTAATGGAAGATCAGTGGAAAGTCTTTGTGTGGTGAATGTCAGCAGTTATATTTTAGTACCTTGAAACTGGGAAATTGCTTTACCAAACTTCTTCAACCTGCCACTGAAGGCAAGAGTAGGTAGTTGGTCGGGGATGGGGGCTGCTAATTGGGAAAACTACCCTAATTGTCCCTGAGCATAGCCAATGCAGGTTTTTACTTTGAAGGTCTAAGGTCACTCATTTAAATCCTAGCCCCAAAGGTGTTGGCTTTTCAGGCCATAAAAAACAGTTAGAAAACCAAATTTGACACAACCTGCAATATTCTCCACATAAGAATACAAAAGTAGCATTGTGCTTTTTTCTTCTCTTAAGAGAAAAAGGAAGAGCTCTATAAATGCTAAAAGAAAGTGATAAAATAGATGAGCAAAGGAAAACATAGTACATATTCTAGGCAGTCAGTTTTTCCAAATTCAGCACCAAGGTGACTATATTTGGCCCTTTTCTTTTCTGCATCAGCCCCTCATGATAACAATTTAAAACTAGGCTTTACATACTAGTATACCTGGACATGACCCTCAAAGATAAATATGGACATTGGGGAGGGTATGTGATTTGGTGAGTGCTGTGAAGTGTGTAAACCTGTTGATTCACAGACCTGTACCCCTGGGGATAAAAATATATGTTTATCAAAAATAAAAAATTAAAAAAAAAAAAAAAAAAAAAGATAAATATGGACTAGCTTTCCTAGAATGTTACACTAACTTGAAAGTTTAGGGTGGAAAAGCACTTTATGTCAAAATGAAAGTAGATATATTAGGAGTTAGAATTTTTTAATGATTATTTTTTTTTAATAAGGAGAAGTCTTCAAAAAGTTTGGGGCTTATAGCTGCTGCATCAGATTGTACAGAAGTCCAAAAGGGCTGTGCATTCCCATTCCTCTGCCATTAGCAACTTTTGCTTGGAAGACTTTCCAAATTACTGCAATTAATATAATTCCCCAGTCTCTGGGTATATTTCTTGGGTCTTTACACTGTACAATTTTGGTGACATCTTGGTGGCTCAGTCATTAAGCGTCTGACTTCAGTTCAGGTCATGATCCCAGGGTCCTGGATCGAGCCCCACATCCGGCTCCCTGCTCGGAAGGAAGCCTGCTTCTCTCCCTCTCCCACTTCCTCTGCTTGTGTTCCCTCTCTCGCTGTCTCTCTATCTGTCAAATAAATAAAAATCTTTTTAAAAAAATAGAAAAAAATAAACCATACAATTTTTTTTTGGTCCAGTGACTACCTTTGTTAAAAAAAAAAAAAAAAAAATTCTCCAAAATGGGATTCAAACTGGGGAATTTGAGGGCTAGAAATGAAATCCTCTGTAAGTAGGTAGGGTAGTTATTTACTTATTATTCTAATTATATAGATGAGAAAACTGAAGCTTGGAGAAATAAAGTGGCTTGCCTAAGAGCACAGCTCCAGTAAGCAAAAGAACTGTGATAAAAACAGGTTCTTTCGGGGAAAGTTGTGCCCCACAGCATGCTACTCCACAGGGAATGGCACACACCGCATATGCTGTCACAAGCCAAGGCCACAACCAGTTAAGAACCCTTGCAAAGATGTTATTTTTATTCTCAAATGATATGTCATGATGCTGCTTCTGACAAAAGACTGACATGAAGGTCACAGAGATTGTCTCTGAGAGAAAAATCTCCTCAAAGTTTTACCCTGTTCTTGGTGAGTCAGTAGAAAGATGGGATCACACAGAAAATCCCTTAGCCCATTAGTTCAAGTTTGACCTCCACTCAAAGCTTTCCCTCTGGTTTCTCACTAAAAAGATAAACAAGTCTCCAGAATAACCATAACTGATACTATAACTGCATTAATAATAATAATAATACTTGCCTTTATGTTTTTTTATCTTCTTTTTAAAATCTTTTTATTTGAGTATAGTTGACACACAATGTTGTACTACTTTCAGGTGTGCAACATAGTGATTCAACTTCTCCATACATTATGCTGTGCTCACAAGTGTAGCTGCCATCTGTCACCATACAACATTATTAACAGTATCATTGACTCTATTCCCCACACTGTGCCTTTTATTCTCATGACTTATGATCTTAATATATAATGGTTTTATGCTAATCTACTAACTAAGCCTGGGAAATTCAGGAAGAGGTTCCTGGAGGAGGTGAAATTATATGTACATCTTAGAGTAAATAAAAGGAATTTGACATAGAAATGGGGAAAGAACATTCTAGATGGATGAGATAGCATATGCAAAGGCTGATGTACTGGGAGAAGTTCAGTGTTGGAAAGGTTGAAAAGATAAGCTGGAGTCAGCTTGTGAAAGGTCCTGATTTTGGACTTCATCCTGAATAGAGAGTGATGGACTGTTTTTATACATGGTGGTACGATGTTCAGTTTTCCTAGTTCAGAACTGCATCCCATGGGTAAGACGGAAAGTGAAATGGAAGTTTATGTGAGTTTAGGGACAAGGGAGCAACTGGAGGCAGGGAATGAAGTTGAAGGTTACTACAAGGAAAATACTACAATAAAAATATGCATAATAATATGAGTAATGATTATACCAACTACTTAGCATTTATTGAACTCTAGCTATAGGCCCCATGCTGTGCCAGGGAAATAGCAGTAAACAAAGCAGATCAGAAATCTCCAGGGTTCCTGATGACTGAGATTTTTTAAAGCTTTTTGGGTGAGTTCTTTTCCACAGCTAAGTTTGAGAATCACTGGACTAGAACAATCACTGCTAAATCTAATCTGTAGCATATATGAATTCATTTCACAAATATTTATGGAACACCTATTAGCAGAAAGTAGGAACAAAATAGGGGGGAAAAAAAAAGAAAGTTCCTACTTCTTGGAAGTCACTTCCTGGAAAGAAGAGAATGGCTCAGTGCACAGGACAGGGTGTGGGAAGTGCTCTAGATCTGGTGCCCAGTGATGGCTTCTGAAAGGAGGTAACAACTGATCTAAGAAGAGAACTGAAAAGCAATATGTCATGATCAGAAGGTGGTCACATATATTACTTGTTTGTGAACATGTCTTCATAAGTTGGTAATATGTTTTATACGCATGCTTCTTTATTTGCAAATGGACGTTTCTCTTTTTTTTTTAATTTATTTTTTATTTTCAGCATAACAGTATTCATCATTTTTTCACCACACCCAGTGCTCCATGCAATCCGTGCCCTCCCTAATACCCACCACCTGGTTCCCCGACCTCCCACCTCCCGGCCCCTTCAAACCCCTCAGATTGTTTTTCAGAGTCCATAGTCTCTCATGGTTCACCTCCCCTTCCAATTTCCCCCAACTCCCTTCTCCTCTCTAACTCCCCATGTCCTCCATGCTATTTGTTATGCTCCACAAATAAGTGAAACCATATGATAATTGACTCTCTCTGCTTGACTTATTTCACTCAGCACAATCTCTTCCAGTCCGGTCCATGTTGCTACAAAAGTTGGGTATTCGTCCTTTCTGATGGAGGCATAATATTCCATAGTGTATATGGACCACATCTTCCTTATCCATTCGTCCATTGAAGGGCATCTTGCTTCTTTCCATAGTTTGGCAACCGTGGCCATTGCTGCTATAAACATTGGGATACAGATGGCCCTTCTTTTCACGACATCTGTATCTTTGAGGTGAATACCCAGTAGTGCAATGGCAGGGTCATAGGGAAGCTCTATTTTAAATTTCTTGAGGACTCTCCACACTGCTTTCCAAAGAGGCTCCACCAACTTGCATTCCCACCAACAGTGTAAGAGGGCTCCCCTTTCTCCACATCCCCTCCAACACATGTTGTTTCCTGCCTTGCTAATTTTGGCCATTCTAACTGGTGTAAGGTGATATCTCAATGTGGTTTTAATTTGAATCTCCCTGATGGCTAGTGATGATGAACATTTTTTCATGTGTATGATAGCCATTTGTATGTCTTTATTGGAGAAGTGTCTGTCCATATCTTCTGCCCATTTTTTGCTATGATTGTCTGTTTTGTGTGTGTTGAGTTTGAAGAGTTCATTATAGATCCTGGATATCAACCTTCATACTGGAGCACACACACAAATACACACATATACAAATGCATGTGTGCGCGCGCACACACACACACACGCACATCTCACATTCATACATTTAAGGTAGCCAAACTGATTTCTATGGAAGTGCTACTTTGACAAACATTTAAGAATTAAAGCTAAATTTTCTAAAACAAAAAAAAATAAAGAAGAAGAAGAAGAAGAAGAAGAAGAAGTCCTTCTACAAATTGTCTGGAAGACTAATGCCATCTTTTACTGTTAACATACAGTTTAATACTATTTTCAGGTGTAAAATATAGTGATACAACACTTTCATATACAATACCTGGTGCTCTTCATAGCAAGTACATTCCTTTTTAAATTTTTAAAAAATGTTTTATTTAAATTCAATTTAGTTAACATAAAGTGTATTATTAATATAGACTTTATAGAAAGGACTACTGCTCATAAACTTCAGGAGATATATAGCCATGTTATAAAGTTTTAGGGTTATTATAGAAAAGTCGGATAATCATAATTGTTACTAGAGGTGAAAAACTTAAAATTATTTGTCATGATAAAAAGTGCAATAATCTTTCCATTTAAGTCATATCTGTTACGTTAGAAGAGAAACCAAAGTGAAGGTCTGTGATTAACACCGAACCTACAATTTAGACACAATCGTTATGGTCTTAACAAGCTTTTGTGAAATGTACCAGTAAACCATTTAAAATACATATATTCTATTATAAAAGGAGTTCCCATTTTTATTTTTTTATTTTTTATTTTTTGGGGTTGTCACTTTTAAATCAATGATACTTTATTAATTACTGCAAAAAATAGTTTTTAAAGATGAGGCATAGGGGCGCCTGGGTGGCTCAGTGGGTTAAGGCCTCTGCCTTCGGCTCAGGTCATGATCTCAGGGTCCTGGGATCGAGCCCCACATCAGGCTCTTTGCTCCTCAGAGAGTCTGCTTCCTCCTCTCTCTCTGCCTGCCTCTCTGCCTACTTGTAGTCTCTGTCTGTCAAATAAATAAATAAAATCTAAAAAAAAAAAAAAGATGAGGCATAACACAAATGGATTTTATATTTACTTTCAAAGGAAATTGCATATAAACAAACTGATACCTTCTAAAGTTTAATGTTATTACAGTAAAATAAGATCAGTAATCATGTGAGTCCCTAATAATAATATTAGTAATGCTGATTATGACAATGAAAGATAAAATTTATGGAGTGCCTATGAATTATATAAGATATTACACTAAATATTTCATATGCATGATCACATATATTCTTCACTCTATCCTTTCATGGTGGTTACTATTATTTGTCCATATTCTGCACAGGAGGAAGTTGAGGTTGAATATTTCACACAAGATTATATAGCTACCAAGTGGGGTTTAAATCCATGTGGTCCAATTCACCACCTACGTGCTTAATTCACAGAATGCAATTGTTTTCCAAAATGATGCCCTTGTTTTCCTCTAAATGTTCTCTTGAAACCAAAAAATGCCTATTCCAGGTAAAACAGATTAAGTTGGATACATTGCTTCTGACTAGAGAATAAAGGAAGACAGGGAGGAAGTAAAATGTGGGGTTTATAGAATAGAAAGGACACCCACATAGGAGTGTGAGGGGGAAAGAAATGTCAGTAAAAGGGAACAACCAGAACTAAAACATGGAAATGACAGTTCAGAACAAATTTAAGAAATGTATTAATCATTCTGCAGCTACTGATAGCAAGAATGTACTACACATCAGGCACTGTTCTATATCAAGAGGACACAGTTTATAAACACTTCTTCAAAGACCTAACCTCTTGGAGCTTCATAAATCCTAATTAGAGGAGACATTCAACACAACAAACAAAACATCTGGTAACCATAAATAACATGGAGAGAATTAAAGTATTAAGACAGAGATGGAGGGAGTGCTAGTTAGATTAGGTAGGTACAGAAAGTGTTTCTGAAGGCACTGATCTAAATAAAGTAAAAGGCTTCCTTCTTTTGCACCCAATGAACCACTACTTTATGTACTTGATTCTGGGGAGGATTAAGCACACACTAGATGAAATGGGTTGATACCCTTGGCAGTTCACTGAACCAGGTTCATGATGTTCTGGGGGTGGTGCTGGTCAAGCCCAGGCAGTACCTTAAAGGAGGTTCTGTCCAAGTCAGCCAAGGGTGTAATAGCACAACCTTTCTACATGCCCAGTGTTAAAAGACTACATTGCCTCCCTGCCCCATGAGTCACGTTCTGTACTCAATTAATTTCTGTCTCTACTAGATTCTAATTTTCAATTTGTTCTTACAATGATATTTTTGCCTTGCCCATTCCACTCTTATACCCCTTTTGCTCTCTCTTTGGCTTATGATCTAGGCTTTCCTCATGATAATACTGTTCTCTCTACCATCATTCAATAACATACTGTAGGTTGTTGTTTTTCAGGCTTGATCCATCCCCAAGTGCTCACTTGCTTCCTTGCTCATTCTTTCCTCTCTCTCTCTCATATCCTACTCCATGGAGATAGCTTTCCATCTGCCTTGTCTGAGCCTTGCTGGAAAGTCTGATGATAATTGTGACAATTTAGCTATTAACATTTATTTCCTAAGCACCTACCATATGCCAGTCCCCTCAACAGCCCCATGAGATGGATTACTATTATTCCATTTGTATAGTAGAGGAAATAAGGCTCAGACTTGCTGAACCTGCTCTAAAATCACAGAACTTGTAATTGACAGAACTTGGCTCAGGAGCCAAATAGGTCTGAATCCAAAGCCTATGTTATTAACCACTGTTATATCAGAGCTTCTCAAACTATAATGTGCCACTTATTCACGTGGGATTCTTATTAAAATGCAGATTCTGATTCAGTAGGTCTGAGGTGGGACTTTAGAATTTTTATTTCTGACAAACTCCTAGGAGATGCCAATGCTGTTGGTTCCATGCACCTGACTTCATGCAGGAAAGAACTGTAGGGTTTGGAGAATTTCAAAGAAATAGGTGCTTTAGGAATCCCTTCCACCTGCCGTTTACAAAAGAGATGCTATATATCCACCCCCCCCACAACACACACATCTGAGCATTCTTCATGATAGGTAAGGGATGAGGTTGCTGGCTCTTCTAGGCAATACCAAATGCCCCCACTTTCCTCATTTCCAGTCATTATTATAAGTGCTTTACATACACTGACTCACTTCATATCTACAGTATTCCTATGCAGAAAGTCATACACGAGTAAAAGCAAAAGAACTGGAATTTATACCTAAAGAATTGAGTTCTAAGGCTTCTACATAATGAATACGCTGTCCTTAAGTATGGAGTATAGTCTAAGGGCATTTAGTGGTTATGAGATTGGCACTGGGTTTAAGTCTGGATTAATTACTTTTTAGCTATGTTACCTTGGGCATGTTCTTTAACCTTTCTGTGCTTATTTTTCCTTTCTACCACTTCCAGTTCCCAGTTTGGCATGTAAGGAACTTAGGAAATGCTACCATGTTTTAAAAATTAGTGTAAAGCTGAACGAACTTAAAAATCAACAACTCTCCTTAGATCCATAAGAGGAATGAGATCACAGGATACATGGTTTTCCCAGGAACTGGAGAGACAGCCAGAGAGATGCATAGAATTAAACTTATAGGAGCAGAAACCTCCATAGGAACAAGTGCCAGGGTGGGAAAACCTAAAAACTGTAGGTGATGAATTACTAGAGGCTCTGGATGAACAACTCTGAGAGTTAAAACTCCACAGACCCTGTTACGGGGGGGGGGGGGGGGTCCCCACACATTTGTGAGTTTTACCTCCAGGAACTCTGCCAGGTCCTCACAGTGAATATCAAAATCCCTTAGTGCTTTCTGCAAGGAGAAGGAAAAAGGAACTATTTTAAAATACACCAGAGCATTCTCTTTCATAACAGAGTCTGCCCTAAGGAGAAACTATTTTACTAGAAGTTAACTTGCTGGGGTTTTATCAGAGCTCAATCTTCCCAGGGTTGGGTGGAGGGAAATACCCAACTCCAGCATCCTCCAGCCATCCTGTCCTGCCTCATGATGTTCACAGTCCAGAGGCAAATACTCACGAAAGACTGAAACCTAATCACAGGAATATAGAATGTTTTTCCTCCTTCATACCTTACCAAAACATTACTAAAGGCCTATCTATAGAAATCCCTTTTACCCAGTACATTACATCTACCTATCAAGAATAAACTAGAAGACATACTAAAAACTGCAAAGCAAAAGACAGAGGAAACATCAGAACAGATTCAGATATGCCAGGGATGGTACAATTATCAGACCAGGTATTTGAAGCAACTATGATTAATATGTTAAAGCCATAATGGATAAAGTGGGCAAGAACAGATGAGCAATGTAAACAGAGAGGCAGACATTCTTCTTTTTAAGTTTTCATTTAAATTTCACTTAGTTAACATACAGTGTAAGATTAATTTTAGGTATACAATTTAGTGATTCAACACTTCCATACATTACTCTGGCGCTCATCACAACAAATGCACTCCTTCATCCCCGCCCCCTATTTCCCCCATCGCCCCACCCACCTCCCCTCTGGTAGCCATCAGTTTGTTCTCTAGAGTCAAGACTGTGTTCCTTGGTGCGCCTCTCTCTTTTTCCCTATGCTCATTTGTTTTGTTTCTTAAATTCTACATATAAGTCCAATCATATGGTACTTGTCTTTCTCTGACTGATATATTTTCCTTAGCATAATACTCTCTAGCTCCATCCATGTTATTGCAAATGGCAAGATTTCATTCTTTTTATGGCTGAGTAATATCTCTCTCTCTCTCTCTCTCTCTCTCTATATATATATATATATATATATATATTCCACATCTTCTTTATCCATTCGTTAGTTGATGGACACTTGGGCTGTTTCCATAGTTTGGCTATTGTAGATAATGCTGCTATAAACATTGGGGTGCATGTAGCCCTTTGAATTAGTATTTTTTTATTCTTTAGGTAAATACCTAATAGTGCCATTGCTGTGTTGTAAGGTAGTTCAGTTTTTAACTCTTTGAGGAACCTCCATACTGTTTTCCATAGTGGCTACACCAGTTTGCATTCCCACCTCACATCTTTGCCAATACCTGTTGTTTCTCGTGTTGTTGGTTTTAGCCATTCTGACAGGTATGAGGTAATAACTAATTATAATTTTAATTTGTGTTTCCCTAGTGATGAGTGAGGTTGAACATCTTTTCATGTGTCTTCTGGATGTCTTCTGATATGAATGGACAATTTTTTCTTATGTTATGTTAGTCACAATACAGTACATCATTAGTTTTTTTTAATTGGGTTTTTTAATTTTTTTGGTTTTAATTTTTTTTTTCATTTTTAGGGTGTTGGGTTTTCTAAGTTCTTTATGTATTTTGGGTACTAACCCTTATAAGAAATGTCATTTCCAGATATCTTCCCCCATTCCATAGGTTGCCTTTTAGTTTTGTTGATTGTTTCTGTTGCTGTGCAGAAGCTTTTTATTTTGATGAGGTATCAATAGTTTATTTTTGCTTTTGTTTCCCTTGCCTTGGGAGACCTCTAGAAAGAAGTTGCTATAGCCAATGTCAAAGAGGTTACTACCTGTGTTCTCCTCTAGGATTTTGATGGGGTTCCTCTTTCACATTTAGGTCTTTTATCCATTTTGAATTTATTTTTGTGTATGGTATAAGAAAGTGGTCCAGTTTCATTCTTTTGCATGTAGCTGTCCAGTTTTCCCAACACCATTTGTTGAAGAGACTATCTCTTTGGACACTCTTTTGGATATCGTTCGGATACTCCATTGGGTACTCTTTCCTGCTTTGTTGAAGATTAATTGCTCATACAGTTGTGGGTTCATTTCTGGGTTTTCTATTCTGTTCTATTGATCTATATGTGTCTATTTTTGTGCCAGTATCATACTCGTTGGATTACTAACTCTTTGTAATATAACTTGAAGTCTGAAATTGTGATGTTTCCAGCTTTGCTTTTCTTTTTCAAAGTCACTTTGGCTATTTAGGGTCTTTTGTAGTTCCATACAAATTTTAGGATTGTTCCAGTTCTGTGAAAAATGCTGTTGGTATTTTGATAGGGATTACGTTATTTTGATAGGGATTGCTTTGGGTAGTATAGACATCTTAACAATATTTGTTCTTCTGGTCCATGAGCGTAGAATGTCTTTCCATTACTTTGTGTCATCTTCAATTTCTTTCATCAGTGTTTCATAGTTTTCAGAGTACAGGTCATTTACTTCTTTGGTTAGGTTTATTCATAGGCATCTTATGGGTTTTAGTGTAATTGTAAATGGGATTGATTCCTTAATTTCCCTTTCTTCTGCTTCATTATTGATATATAGAAATGCAACTGATTTCTGTACATTGATTCTGTATCCTGTGACTACTGAATTTGTGTAGAGATATGGAAATTCTAAGAAAGAACAAAAAGAAGTGCTAAAGATAAAAAAAATACTAACAGGAATGAAGTATGCCTTTGGTAGGATTACTAGGAGAGTGGATACAGCTGAGGAAAGAATCTCTGAGCTTGAGGATATCTTGTAGAAACCTCAAAACTTGAAGCAAACAGAACAAAGACTGAAAAAAAATCAAGGGAACATCCAAGGACTGTGGGGCAACTGTAAGAGGTGTGACATATGCATAACAGTAATTCCAGGAGAAGAAAGAGAGAAAGAAAAAGAAGAAATATGTGAAACAATAATGACTAAGAATTTTTCCACATTAATGTCAAACACCAAACAACAGATCTAGGAAGCTGAGAGATTGCCAAGCAGGATACACAGCAAAAAAACCTACACCTAGGGATATCATATTCAAATTGCAGAAAATCAAAGGTAAGAAAAAGTATCTGAAAGAATCTAGAGGAAGAGAACAGATTACCCATAGAGGAGTAATGGTAAGAGTCACATCTGACTTCTCAGAAATCATGTAAGCAAGAAATAAGTGGAGTGAATATTGTTGAGAATGTGGAGAAAAAAAAGAACATCTTTGCACTGTTGATAGGAATGTAAATTGGTGGAGCCACTGTGGAAAACAGTATGAAGGTTTCACAAAAAATTAAAAACAGGGACCACAGCAACAAAAAATTAAAAATTAAAAATAGAAATAACATATGATCTAATAATTCAAGCATTGGGTATTTACCCAAATAAATTGAAAACACTAATTTGGAAACATATATGCACCCCTGTGCTTATTGCAACATTATTTTCGGTAGCTAAGATATGGAAGCAGCCCAAGTGTCCATCCATAGATGAATGGATGTGTGTGTGTGTGTGTGTGTGTGTGTACACATACACACAATGGAACATTACTCCGCCATATAAAAGAACAAGATCTTCCATGTGTGACAACATGGGTAGACCTAGAGGGTATTATACTAAGTGAAATAAATCAGACAGAAGAAGACAAATACCATTTGATTTTACTTATATGTGAAATCTTAAAAAAAAAAGAAGCAGAAATAGATTTTTTTTTAATTTTTTATTTTTTATAAACATATATTTTTATCCCCAGGGGTACAGGTCTGTGAGAAATAGATTTTTAAATACAGAGAACAAACTTGAGATTGCCAGAGGGGAGGTGAGTGGGGGGATAGGCAAAATGGGTGAAAAGGACAGGGTAGTACAGAATTCCAGTTATGGAATGTGTAAGTCACAAGGATGGAAGGTACAGCGTAGGGAATGTAGTCAGTGGTACTGTAGTAACACTGTATGGTGAGAGATGGTAGCTACACTTGTGGTGAGCATAGTTGTTGAATCATTATGTTGTACACCTGAATCTAATGTAACATTGTGTCAGCTACATTTTAATTTTTTTAAAAAGAAATTTCTCAAGAGGAGAAAAGAGCATCTATTATATGAATAATATAATAAAAACTACCATTTATTGGGCACTTGAATTTGTGACTAAGGAAAGAGAGACTGGAGTGAAATATTTAAAGTTTTGAGAGGAAAAAAAGCCAACCTAATTCTGTACCTTGTGAAATTATTCTTCCAAAGTGCAGAGAAATAGACTTTCTCAGAAAAATAAAAATTGAAGGAATTTGTTGCCAGCAGTCCTGCCTTGCAAGAAATGTTGAAAGAAGTTTTTCAGAGAGAAGGAAACTTAGATTTCCATAAAGAAAGGAAGATCATCAGAGAATGAATAAGTGAAGATACAATTAAATCTTCTCTTTTTCATAATCTAACAGATTACAGTTTTTTCAAAATAATAATGCCAACAATGTATTTGATTTTATCTATATAGATATGCTTATATATGCTTATATTTACATAAATTAATTATAATAATAATATAAGGAACAGGAGGTAGGAACTGGAATTATTTTGTTATTTTAAGGTACTCATACTACACATGAAATTGTATAGTGTTATTCAAATTAGACTTAGATTAGTTATAAATGTATATTTCAAACTCAAGGCAACCACTAAAATTTTTTTAAGGATATATAATTGATGTGTTCTAAGAAAGGAGAGAAAATGGAATCATACATGTGAAGTGTGTAAACCTGGTGATTCACAGACCTGTACCCCTGGGGATAAAAATATATGTTTATAAAAAATAAAAAATTAATTAAAAATAAAATAAAATAAAATAAAATAAAAATAAAAAAAGATAAATAAAAAAAATGGAATCATACAAAATGCTTGATTAAAACCACAAAAAGCAGGGGTGCCTGGGTAGCTCAGTGGGTTAAGCTTCTGCCCTTGCCTCAGGTCAAGATCTCAGGGTCCTGGGATCAAGCCCCACATCGGGCTCTCTGCTCAGCGGGGAGCCTGAGTACCGCCCCCCACTGTCTGCCTCTCTGCCTACTTGTGATATCTCCATCAAATAAATAAAATCTTTAAAAGAAAACACAAAAAGCAGACAAAGTATGGCATACAAAAATAGGAACAAGAGCAACAAATAGAAAACAATAACAGATATGGTACATATTAAACCAACTACATCAATAAGCACTTTATTTTTTTATTATGTTATGGTAGTCACCATACAGTACATCATTAGTTTTTGATATAATGTTCAGTGGTTCATTATTTGTGTATAACACCCAGTGCTCATTACAAAATGTGCCCCCCCTTAATACCCATCACGTTAAACATTAGTGGGTTAAATATACCAATTAGAAGAGATCATCAAAGTGTCAGAGTAGATTAAAAAAAAAACTCAAGTGGTGCCTGGGTGGCTCAGTCAGTTTAGCATCCGCCTTCAGCTCAGGTCATGATCCTGGGGTCCTGGGATGGAGCCCTGCATCAGGCTCCCTGCTCAGTGGGGAGTTTGTTTCTCCCTCTCCTCCCTGCTCATGCTCTCTCTATCTTTCTCTCTCTCTCTCAGATAAATAAATAAAATCTTGAAAAAAAATCCAGGAACTCAACTAAATGTTTTATATATACTAACTTTAAATATAAGGACACATATAGATTAAAGGTAAAGAGATAAAGAGAAACCATGCTAACACTAGTGGAGAAAAAGGAATAGCTATATTGATTTCAAGAAGAGCAAAATTCAGAGCAAGGAAAGTTATCAGATGAAGAGCAGCATTACATAATGATAAGGGGATCAATTCTTCAATTCTTCAGTGGGCATGCACCTAACAACAGGGCATGATGATACTGATGATACATGAGACAAAAACAGTTGGAGACATTTTTTCTTTCTGTAAAATAGGGCTAATACTAGTATCTATTCAATAAGGCAGCTATAAGGAATGAATTAACACATACAAAGCCCTTAGAATAGTGTCTGAAGCATTTTATGAACATGAAAATCCTAGGTGTTATTATGGCTATTATTATTATTAATCTATCCAGAACCACTATAATTTTCTGTGTTTGACACATAGATTACTATACTAATCTGTCACTTTTGCTTTTCTTCTAGAAACCTGGAAAAGAGGAAGGTGAATAGAGGAGTATAGACTTTTTTTTTTAATCATAGAGAGAAGCCATGTATTCTTCCACTCTTATCCTCAACATGACCCCTACTGAGTGCTGTAGGGGAAAAGAAAATAAAAGTAAAATTTAAAAATACTGTGGTGTAGTTAGGAAAGTGGCATGTGAATTCATAAAAAAAAATCAGAAACAGTAAAGATACTGTTTTGAACAAACAATTTTAAGAGAAGAGGGGAACAACATTTATTTATAATAAAGGCAAGTAGGTAGTATTTTGGGGGTTCCTCTTAAAAGAAGTTTTCATTGCTTAAAAACTTCTGAAAAATTCAGGTCTAGAGGAACTCAGCTTTGTTGTTGTTGTACTCTAATTCCTGTGTACAAGGGTTCACTAGGTGTAGATGCCAGTGCCCTTTTGATAAGAAAAGAAGGAAGGAGATAACCTTTACTGAGTAGGTACTATGGAAAAGTTGCCTAAATAAGTTTCTAAAAATCCCTCCAATGGGGTGCCTGGGTGACTCAGTCGGTTGAACATGTTTCTTTGGCTCAGGTCAGGGTCCTGGGATTGAGCTCCACATTGGGCTCCCTGCTCAGCAGAGAGCCTGCTTCTCCCTCTCCCTCTTCCTCTGACATTCCCCCTGCTTGTGTTCTCTCTCTCTCTCTCTCTCTCTCTCTCTCTGTCAAATATATAAATAAATAAAATCTTTTTAAAAATCCGTTGAACAAACCAGCAAGGTAGATTTTGTTCATTTGATATATGAGGAAACTGAAGTGCAAAGAGATTTAAGTAAATTACTGAAGTTCACATAGTGAGTCAGAAGCTTATCTAGAATTCAAACCCACATCTGTCTGATTCCAAAGACTCTGATGCTCCCATACTGTCTTCGTTTTTTATTTTGTATGTTTTTAAAGATTTTATTTATTTATTTGACAGAGAGAGACATAGTGAGAGAGGGAACACAAGCAGAGGGAGTGGGAGAGGGAGAAGCAGGCTTCCCACTGATCAGGGAGCCTGATGTGGGGCTCGATCCCAGGACCCTGGGATCATGACCTGAACTGAAGGCAGACGCTTAACGACTAAGCAACCCAGGTGCCTCTGTCTTTATTTTTTTTAATGTGCCTAAGAGAGGAATTTGGACCTCCCCTACAAAGCCAGTGTGTGATATAAAATTATACTTCTTCATACACGACTAGCCTTAGAATAAAAAGTTTTGGTTCCTGATGCCTGGAAATTTCCATACTGGTCCAAGGTCATCTTCATTCATAACTCTTCAGGTATATGATGTTGACTCTCCTGAGACCAGGTTTGTCAGGCCTGCAGACTGGTATAGCAAAAAGAAACTGGAGTTAGAATCAGACAGCCCTGAGTTCCAAAATTAGTTTCATAATTTGATTGTCTATAACACTGGGCAAGTTTCTTAGGTTCTCTGAGCTTTGCTGCCCACCCCCCCCCCCACTTAATTCTCTTTTTCAATCTCTCTTCTTCCTGATATTATTTGGGATACATAAGAGGCATCTGACTTCTTATTCCTGGTCCATCCCTTGTGTGTGTTAAATATTGCCACCCATCATAATTATTTGTAACGGTCCTTATCCAAACTGTGGCTTAAAGTTATCATTTATTCTCAGGAATCTGTAGATCAGCTGAGTGTCTCTGCTTCAGTGGTATAGCAGCTGAGGAAGTTCTGCTTGATAGGTTTCCTTCTGGGGCCCAGGTTGAAGGTGAACAGCTATCCTGAAGACTTTCCTTTCATGATCATCGCAGAGGCAGAGGAGGGCAAGCAGAAGCATGTGAGAGTCTTCTTAAGTTATAGGGTCAGAACAGGCTACTGTTATTTTTACCCTATTCTCTGGGCCAAACTAAATAAAAAGGCCAAGCCCCAAATCAAGGGGCAGCAATGTATCAATAATAAAAGTGTGAATACAGAGCAGTGAAGAATTGGGGTTGATGAGTCAATCTTTCACCCTCTTTGAAACTATTTAAAACTTTCTTCATATTTCTCAGGCCTGTTACTCTACTTTGACAGGAATAAACTCTCTCAATTTCCTCATTTCCCACTTACAAGTCTTCTGTATGCAAACTTACCAGCCATTTTCTCTTTTCTTCCATTCTCAGAATAAGATAATGTCATTCAACCTTTGACATTTCTTTGAATTTCTTTCCCCTCTCCTGCCTCTGGGAATCAACAATTATCTTTCCTTTTCCCCACGTAATCAGCTTAGACCTTTCTGTTTCTCCTTCTTTTATTTTTTTTTTTTTAATTTTATTTATTTATTTGACAGAGAGAAATCACAAGTAGATGGAGAGGCAGGCAGAGAGAGAAAGAGAGAGAAGCAGGCTCCCTGCTGAGCAGAGAGCCCAATGCGGGACTCGATCCCAGGACCCTGAGATCATGACCTGAGCCGAAGGCAGCGGCTTAACCCACTGAGCCACCCAGGCGCCCCTTCTCCTTCTTTTAAAATGCCAGTTTTCCCACTCTGAAACAAAAAGCAAAAACAAAAAGCTTATTGACCGAATATTTTCCCTTTACTCCCCTTCTCATACAAGCTTCTAGAAAGTAGGCAGAGAGGCAGGCAGAGAGAGAGGAAGGGAAGCAGGCTCCCTGCTGAGCAGAGAGCCCGATGTGGGGCTCAATCCCAGGACCCTGAGATCATGACCTGAGCTGAAGGCAGTGGCTTAACCCACTGAGCCACCCAGGCGCCCCTTTTTTTTAAAGATTTTTAAAATTTTATTTGACTGAAAGAGGGAAAGCACAAGCAAGGGGAGTGGCAGTTTGAAGGAGAGGGAAAAGCAGTCTCCTTGCCAGGCAGGGAGCCCAGTGAGGGGCTGATCCCAGGACCTAGGATCATGATCTGAGCTGAAGGCAGCTACTTAACCAACTGAGCCACTCAGGCTCTCTTTTTCTCAATTTCTATCACTGAATCTTCTTCCTTGCCTGTTTTTAAAATGTTATTTCCTAAGTGTCCATCAAAGGATGAAAGGATAAAGAAGAGGCAGTATATATATATATATATATATATAATGGAATATTACTCAGCCATCAAAAAGAATGAAATCTTGCCATTTGGAATGATGTGAATGGAACTAGAGGGTATTATGTTAAAGTGAAATAAGCCAGACAGACAAAGACAAATATTATATGATTTCATTTGTATGTGGAATCTAAAAAATAAATGAACAACCTACATCAACAACAATAACAACAAAGAGAAAAAATAGACTCATAAAACTAGAAAACACACTGATGGTTGCCAAAGGAGAGGAAGATGGAAGGATGGGCTAAATGGGTGAAGGGGGATTAAGAGGTATAAACCTCCAATTCAAATATGAGTCACAGAGATGAAAAGTACAGCATAGGGAATATAGTCAATAATGTTGAAATATACTTTCTGTGGTGAGTATTTTGTAGTATATACAATTGTTGAAGGAAAGATAAAATAAAATATTGTTTCCTAGAGACTGGACCATAGTCCTCATCTTATTCATTATCTTTCCAGCAAATTATCTACTCTATTCACCAGGTTTTATCTATCCTTATCTTAATTTAGAAGCATGCTTCTAAATTCCAGATATCTCCAATTGAATATAATATAGGTAACTGAAACCAATTCCAACCATTCTGAATTCACTACTTTCTACATAACACACATTGACTCTTATAGTTCACAGAGTGTTAAAGTTGCCAGTTTTTCTCACTCAGTCTTCCAAATAAAACCTGACACTCATCCTTGCTTTCTCCTTTTTCATCTCTCCATATCCAGCTCACCACCTAATTAGATCAGATTAAAATCAAGCCTTCACTACCCCTGACATAGTTTAGATACTTGTCATTTTTGAGGGGTTTCTATGGTTGTTTGTTGTTTTATTGTTTTGGACAGGGACTATTTCAGTAGCTTCCTAATTGGTCTCTCTCCATTTGGCCTCCAAATGTTACCTAGGAGTAACATTTTTATAAAATGCCTACTATAATATTTGATACATATTAAGTATTCAGTGTGAGTTAGATCTTTCTCTCTCATCCTCAGAGCAAACTAGGCCTGACCCAAAATGGAACTCACCCTGTGACTTGATAACTTGTTGACTCTTCTTTTGAGAAAAGATTCATTTGGAAATGAAAATTAGATTTGTTTCTGGTGTCTCTGTTCTCCCATTTACTTTTTGGACCTTGTCTCCTTTGCTTGGATTTCAGAGTACTTGTTTCCACTTGTCTTTATGTAGCACTGTTCTTGAGTAGTATCGGATGAACACCATCAGGATGATTAAGCTTAGGGAGAGTAGACCTTAAAATTTCCACTACCAAAAAAAAAAAATAGCGTGTGAGGTGATGGATGTGTTAGTTGACCTTATTGTGGTAATCATTTTGTAATATATGCATATAAAAATAATCACATTATACACCTTAAACTTATGCAGTGTTATATGTCAATTATATCTCAATAAAGCTGGAAAAATCAGTGCTGTGTATAGCAAAGTAATTAGTTATTAGTTTTAATTGATAGGGAATTTTCTTCATGGAAAGGTACATTAAACATGGCTTCTTTCAGAAGGAGTAGTGTTTTGAGAGGTTCCCAAGTCTTAAACTAAAGGAGAAATTCTCTAATAGGAGAATGTGGGGACTCAGTAGTTGGTTAATGGAGTTGTTTGTGTATGATGTTGGGGGTACCCTGAAATCATAGCTCTCCATAACCTGCTCCAATTCTCAGGCTGGCTCTGCACCTTGTTAAAAATTACTGTTATCAGCAATGTCCACAGTAATGAAACTATGGAAAGAGCCTAGATGTCCATCAACAGATGAATGGATAGAGAAGATGTGGTGTATATATATACAATGGAATAGTATGCAGCCATCAAAAAACTGAAATCTTGCCATTTGCAACAATGTGGATGGACCTAGAGGGTATTATGTTAAGCTAAATAAGTCAATCAGAGAAAGACAATTATCATATGCTCTCACCGATATGAGGAATTTGAGAGGCAGGCTATTGGGGGTTGTGGGGGTAGTGATGACAAGATGGGACTGGGAAGGGAGACAAACCATAAGATACTCTCTCTTTTTTTTTAAAGATTTTATTTATTTATTTGACAGAGAGAGATCACAAGTAGGCAGAGAGGCAGGCAGAGAAAGAGAGAGAAGAGGAAGCAGGCTCCCTGCTGAGCAGAGAGCCCGATGCGGGACTTGATCCCAGGACCCTGAGATCATGACCTGAGCCGAAGGCAGCGGCCTAACCCACTGAGCCACCCAGGCACCCCGATACTCTCTTTTTTTGAGATTTTATTTATTTATTTGACAGAGATCACAAGTAGGCAGAGAGAGAGA